>NC_041384.1:312432787-312496222 GCF_002162155.2 Triticum dicoccoides
AAAAAATAAAAAAATGATAAAAATGTCAAAAAAATAAAAGAAAATAAGTTTGCCATGTGATATGTGGTCTAGTTGTTGGGAAAATTTACAAATATAAATTTCGACTTTATTTGCAAAATCTCTTTGGAAATTTGTAAAATGGGCATAACTTTTGCATACGAACTCGGATTACAAAGTTTTATATATGATAAATCATCTACTCGAAAAGTTACATCCAAATTTAATCGGGGGAACCCCGTTAAACATTTTCAAAATCCCCAAAAACCTAACACAAAAAAAGTTACGGGGCTTTCAAGATCTAGAGGCAAAAAATTTCAAAAAAAAGGTTTTGAATTTTTTTTAAATTTTTTTTTCAAAAAATGATACGTAATATGACCGGGAAGTTTGAAATATTTTTCGAAATTTCATCATAGTCATGAACATGAACAAAGTCCTAGACATCAACAAGGTATAATAGGATTGATATGCTAGATATATCAACAAGTGCCTGTGAAGTGAGCTGTTGCTGGGGTTGGATAGAACTTTGAAGTTAAGCGTGCTTGGGCTGGAGTAGTGTGAGGATGGGTGACCTTTCGGGAAGTTTGACCACGGAGTGCGATTTGACCCGAGATTAAGACATAATGACCTGAGATTAAGAAAAAAACGAAAAAAAATTGAATTTTTTCGAAAAAAAAAATCTGAAAAAAAAAATTGAAAAAAGATTGTTACTAATGGCGCACTTCTATGTGGTGCGCCATTAGTATACCAGATACTAATGGCGCACCGTGGGCCATACTAATGGCGCACCAGCGGTGCGCCATTAGAATACTAGATACTAATGGCGCACCACAGGTGCGCCATTAGAAAAAGATTCTAATGGCGTGATGCTAGTGGCGCACTAGTAGTGCGCCATTAGTAGCAAAAATAGGTGCGCCACTAGCAGCCCTTTTTCTAGTAGTGACAGTCTCGTCCACCGCATCGTAGCGCTCCACTACCACACAAGATCTGCATCCATGCGCGGCCAGCCAACGCCAGCGCATCACCCTTACCAGCTCTGAAGTGACCCGCACTCTAGATAGGCGAGCATGCCCAAACGCCGGCCCGAACTAGGTATCCACACATCACTCCCTTGTGCATTGTTCCGATGATGTTTGGATATCTTTTCGCTGCTCTCTTAGCTTACACACCTATGCAACTCTGACTTTAACTCTTATTTCTTCTCGAGATATCATCTGAAACAAGCAAAACCATTTTTTAGCGAAGCATGACGGCGCTACGAGATCTGGTACACATCCTGCACACCCGTATAACCTTGTAAGTATCTGTCCTCCGGTACAACAGCAAGGTCGATTCCTCTTATTTGATCAACCATTCGCCGTGTAAAAAATGCAGAGGCGGATGCAAGGTGCACAAGGCCTGCACATCCAAGCAAGTGGTAACATGGACTTGTACATGGAACATCCCAAGCACAAGCAGAGCTGTAGTGAGCCTGTACAACGAGCTAGCGTAAGTCCCTGCATTTCATTTAATTCGTACTGGCATGCGTGTATGATTTGTGTGCAGTGATGGATCCATGAATTCAAGTTACCAGGGGAGAACATTTAACTTAAAAAATATGAAGGCACTTGCACTCCAGAAATCAACATAACTTGAGAAATGTGAAGCTACATGCACTTTGAAAACCAGCTAATCATCCAAAGTAGTTCAGATTATAAAACACTAAATGATGCAAGCACCAAAAACACAAAATGCAACATGGTTACAAGGACTACTAACATGGTCTGTACCTACTTGAATTATTCGTTCTCTGGCTGAAAATATCAAAGTGTAATTGCACCTATAACTAGTGCGCAAACTGCGTATCAATATATCTATCCTGCACAAGTATGCTAATAGTTTCAAACAACGGATTAGAAAAGTATTTATGCTACGTTGTCATGATACGGGGACTTTCTGGTAGATGGCCTCGACGTTTCCTCAAGCCATGAAAATGTACTGTAATTTGCTTATCATCAATGCCTACACATCTCTATGTCTCTCTCAACATAGCAGATCATCATTAGATACTAAATCCTTCAATGGGAGCTTGCAAAATGCTTGCATTAGATCCCTCATTAGACACTATATGTTCATCACCAGGAGCATGTAAAATGCTTGCATCAAATCCTTCATTAGCAGTCTGTTCATTAGACACTTTAGGCTCAAGAACAACATGAGCTTGTATGGTTGCACCGGAAACTTGATTAGATACATCAGATTCAGTCAGTTCAGTATTGATTGGGGGAGTTATAAAATAAGCAGAAATTGGTTTCATTTTCTCATAGATTCCCTACATACAAGCAGTTTTACAACCAACACAAAGGTTATTCAGCGATGGAAAGAACATTTCACCTATGATTTACCAAGTGTGAATTTAATTTCCTTTTTTCCTTCAGGACCTTAAAAATGCGGTCAGTCTCAGCTTGTTTCATTTTGAAATCCACCAAATATTTAATGGTTGTCTTGAGTACTACTTGTGATTGTGTTGTTTGCTTCCTCAACATGTCTACTTCATCTCTAAGTGCAGAAGCGAAATCTCTTTCTACCACTAGTTTAGCCTCTAGAGCATCAGCAATTGGCAATTCATGATGCACAATTGGGCCGGTGCCACTGTTGTAGGATGATACAATGTCCATGGGGACCTCGCTCTTGGATCTTGGGCTAACTTGTTTTGCCATTAAAGTTTTGATTGGATTTCGAAAAGTTGAAGTTAGCAAAACATCTCAACTGGGAGTTATAACAGCAAACCAGTTAAACAAACAAGGAATTAAAGAGCTTCAATTGGATGCTGAAAAGTAGTTATTAACATCATTGTAACCGGTTGTTGTAGCAGCAACGCAGTTAAACAAACAAGTTTTGCAAAAGGTACCTGTTGTGGCATTAGAGTTTCTCTTGGATCCTGAAAAGTTGAGTAGCCAGTAACATGATTAGAGCAACCGGTTGCAGCAGCAATGCAGTTAAACAAACAAGTTTTTCAAAAGGAACCTGTTGTGGCATTGGAGTTTCTCTTGGATCCTAAAAAGTTGAGTAGTCAGTAACTTGATTAGAGCAACAAGTTACAGCAGCAAACCTGTTACACAAATATATTTTTCAAAATGTACCTGCTGTGCAATTGGACTTCCAATTCGATCTTGAAAACTTGAAGTTGGTAAGATGATTACAGCAACAAGTTACAGCAGCAAACCAGGTAAACAAGGAAGTTTCTGAAAACATACATGTTGTGCCAACAGAGTTTTGGTTGGATCCTGCAAACTTGAATGTTAGCAATCAATAAATAAAGTTTTGCAAGAGCCATAAGAAACTAACATCAAACTAGTAAAACTAACCGGTTTTGGTAACATATTTAATTACACATGAACTAGTAAAACTAACAAGTTCTTGGCAATGTATTAAAGTAACAAGTCGGTACCATTTACTAGCAACACAGACATCTGTAAATTTCTTTGATGTAAGCAAAATGATTCCAACACATATATAAGTTAAAAAGACAGTGTCCCTCATATAAACCTGATAGTTGTCTATCTATGAACATGCAAACATTGCTAGTGCTACAAGTGATAACAGCAAACCATTTAAACAAACAGGGTATCATAATGTAAATTACACGTGAATTCTGTTGCACCCCAGAAGTACATATGACTAGCTATCTACGTGCTTAAGTAGCTATTTAAGTTCAGGCAAACAGGTAATTCTTAACAGTAAGTATCAAACACATAGATAGGCACAGTCTATAATAGGATTAACAGGCTATGGCATTATGTAATCAGTAGCAAACTAAATTAAGCCAAGCAACGTAATTGAATAATTTTGCAATAAGTGGCTAACTAAAATTCTGAGAAGTAGACTACTGAACTTATGCTAGCTCTTTGTACAGGCACACTGGAACTTCTTTTTCGCTTACATGGTTCTACGAAGGAGTCCATGGCATCAATTGCTTGGATACGCAGTCCCAATACTTCTTTCTTCCCACACTACATTGATAAGTCGAATGGTTAATCTGGTAAGATGGTGCATCCTTGATATGTTATATGAGGACGTGTAGTCAGACTAGTTGTAGCCACACACATCACACTTGCTTTTATTGTATATTTCATGCAATTACATTTGGCATATCGAGATCTAATCAATCTACAATAGGATGAAAAGACTAGCATCCTTCACATTATTGGCGAACTCAGTTCATAGAAACAAGCAATTCAACCATTCTGTGGGTAAATCGAAAGCGCCACTGGAATATTTTTCACTACCCCAATCATACACACAAAAAGGGGCAACGCCACCATAGGGGCTGGTATGGGCGGCCGCCTCGGGTGGCTGGAAAGTGTGAACCTAGTTTGAGTCGTCCAGGTTGGCCCAGGCTAGTTTTCTTTAGCCCAACGCACAAGCAGGCTCGTGGACCAAATGAGCGCCTCCCATATCGATTGACACCAGGAAAAATCCCAATTCGTTCACTCCAGCCTCCAGTCTGGTTCGCTCCTAACCTAGCCGCCGATGGACAGACCGACACAACACTTCCTCGCGCCCTCGTTGGAGGGTGGTCGCCGGGCTTCACTCGAACAGAAGGACATGAAGATGAAGATCCAACCCTGGGTGTAGCCTGCGTGGGAGGCAGCGGCGGCAGCACGAGCATGGCATCGAGCTTGCGCAAATGGACAGTCGCAGCTTGCAAGAGTAGCATGCGCAACGATCAGGCACATCACATCCTTGATTATATCTAATTCAACTGTTCAATTTCTGGCCATGAGAAGTTTGATTCCTTATGATTGTTTTGAGATATGAAGATGGTGATATTAGAGTCATGCTAGTAAGTAGTTGTGAATTTGAGAAATATTTGTGTTGAGGTTTGTGGGTCCCGTAGCATGCACGTATGGCGAACCGTTATGTGATGAAGTCAGAGCATGATTTATTTAGTGGTTGTCTTCCGTATGAGTGGCGGTCGGGGACGAGCGATGGTCTTTTACTACCAATCTATCCCCCTAGGAGCATGCACGTAGTACTTTTTTCGATGACTAATAGATTTTTGCAATAAGTATGTGAGTTCTTTATGACTAATGTTGAGTCCATGGATTATACGCACTCTCACCTTTCCGCCATTGCTAGCCTCTCTAGTACCATGCAACTTTCGCCGGTACCATAAACCGACCACATACCCTTCCCCAAAACAGCCACCATATCTACCTATTATGGCATTTCCATAGTCATTTCGAGATATATTGCCATGCAACTTTCCATCGTTTCGTTTATTATGACATGCATCATCATTGTCATATTGCTTTGCATGATCATGTAGTTGACATCGTATTTGTGGCTAAGCCACCGTTCATCATTTTTTATACATGTCAATCATGATTCATTTCACATCCCGGTACACCGCCGGAGACATTCATATAGTCATATTTTGTTCTAAGTACAGAGTTATAATTTTTGAGTTGTAAGTAAATAAAAGTGTGATGATCTTCATTATTAGAGCATTGTCCCAAGTGAGGAAAGGATGATGGAGACTATGATTCCCCCATAAGTCGGGATGAGACTCCAGACGAAAAGAAAGAGGCCAAAAAATGAGAGAAGGCCCAAATAAAAAAATGATAGAAAAAGAGAGAAGGGACAATGTTACTATCCTTTTTGCCACACTTGTGCTTCAAAGTAGCAGCATGATCTTCATGATAGAGAGTCTCCTATGATATCACTTTCATATACTAGTGGGAATTTTTCATTATAGAACTTGGCTTGTGTATTCCAATGATGGGCTTCCTCAAAATGCCCTAGGTCTTAATGAGCAAGCGAGTTGGATGCACACCCACTTAGTTTTTCTTTTTGGGCTTTCATACACTTATAGCTCTCGTGCATCCATTCCATGGCAGTCCCTACTCACTCACATTGATATCTATTAATGGGCATCTCCATAGCCCATTGATACGCCTAGTTGATGTGAGACTATCTCCTTCTTTTTGTCTTCTCCACAACCACTGTCTATTCCACCTATAGTGCTATGTCCATGGCTCACGCTCATGTATTGCGTGAAAGTTGAAAAAGTTTGAGAAAGTCAAAAGTATGAAACAATTGCTTGGCTTGTCATCGGGGTTGTGCATGATTTGAATATTTTGTGTGATGAAGATGGAGCATAGCCAGACTATATGATTTTGTAGGGATGAGCTTTCTTTGGCCATGTTATTTTGAGAAGACATAATTATTTTGTTAGTATGCTTGAAGTATTATTGTTTTTATGTCAATATTAAACTCTTGTTTTGAATCTTACGGATCTGAAGATTCATGCCATAATAAAGAGAATTACATGGATAAATATGTTAGGTAGCATTCCACATCATAAATTCTCTTTTTATCATTTACCTACTCGAGGACGAGCAGGAATTAAGCTTGGGGATGCTTGATACATATCCAACACATCTATAATTTTTTATTGTTCCATGCTATTATATTATTTGTTTTGGATGTTTTATATGTATTAATATGCTATTATATATGATTTTTGGGACTAACCTATTAACCTAGTGCCCAGTGCCAGTTTCTGTTTTTTCCTTGTTTTAGAGTTTCGCGGAAAAGGAATACCAAACAGAGTCCAAACGGAATAAAACTTATGTGATGATTTTTCTTGGACCAGAAGACACCCAGGAGACTTGGAGTGCAATTCAGAAGAGCCGCGAGGCAGCTACAATGGTGGAGGGCGCGCCCCCAACCTTGTGGGCCCATCATAGCTCTCCTGGCCTAATTCTTCCTCCCATATATACTCTTATACCCCAAAAACATCCAGGGGAGCCACAAAACCACTTTTCCACCGCGGCAACCATCTGTACTCGTGAGATCCCATCTTGGGGCCTTTTCCGGCGTCCTGTCGAAGGGGGAATCAATCACAGAGGGCTTCTACATCAACACCATTGCCTCTCCGATGAAGCATGACTAGTTTACCTCAGACCTACGGGTCCATAGCTAGTAGCTAGATGGTTTCTTCTCTCTCTTTTATTCTCAATACCATGTTCTCCTCGATGTTCTTGGAGATCTATTCGATGTAATGTTCTTTTCCAGTGTGTTTGCCGAGATCTGATGAATTCTGGATTTATGATCAGCTTATCTATGAATAATTTTTGAATCTCCTCTACATTCTTTTATGCATGATTTGATATATTTGCAAGTCTCTTCGAACTATCGATTTGGTTTGGCCAACTAGATTGGTTTTTCTAGCAATGGGAGAAGTGCTTAGCTTTGGGTTCAATCTTCCGGTGTCCTTTCCCAGTGATAGTAGGGGCAGCAAGGCACATATTGTATTGTTGCCATCGGGGATAACAAGATGGGGTTTTCATCATATTGCTTGAGTTAATCCTGCTACATCATGTCATCTTACTTAATGTGTTACTCTGTTCTTATGAACTTAATACTCTAGATGCAGGCAGGAGTCGGTCGATGTGTGGAGTAATAGCAGTAGATGCAGAATCATTTTGGTCTACTTGACACGGCATAATCATTTTGGTCTACTTGACACGGCAGTAGATGCAGAATCATAACTTTGCACTTTTCTATCAATTGCTCGGCAGTAATTTGTTCACCCACCGTAATAGTTTCTATCATGAGAGAAGCCACAAGTGAAACCTATGGCCCCCGTATCTATTTTACAACATATTAGTTTTCTGTCAACTTTCCAATTTCTGTCGTCATTCCATTACTTTGCAGTCTTTGATTTTCCATTCCATAAACCAAAAATACCAAAAATAATACTTTACCCTTTATCCATCTCTATCAGAGCTCACTTTGCGAATAACCATGAAGGGATTGACAACCCCTTTGTCGCGTTGGTGTTTGTTTGTGCAGGTATTCGGTGGCTTGTCGCGTTGTCTCCTACTGGATTGATACCTTGGTTCTCAAAACTGAGGGAAATACTTACGCTACTTTGTTGCATCACCCTTTCCTCTTCAAGGGAAAAACCAACGCAAGCTCAAGAGGTAGCACTCTAGTGCATCCGTTGCATGGAAATCCCTAGTCACTTGCTTCGATATAAATTGATGGGCATCTCCATAGCCCATTAATTTTCCTAGTTGACATGAGTCTTTCTCCTTTTTGTCTTCTCCACAACCACCATATTCAATTCCACCTATAGTGTTATATCCATGGCTCACGCTCATGTATTGCGTGAAAGTTGAAAAAGTTTGAGAACACTAAGAGTACGAAACAATTTGTTGGCTTGTCATCGGGGTTGTGCATGATGAAATACTTTGTGTGATGAAGATGGAGCATAGCCAGACTATACGATTTTGTAGGGATAACTTTATTTGGCCATGTTATTTTGAGAAGACATGATTGCTTTATTAGTATGCTTGAAGAATTATTGTTTTTACATCAATATTAAACTTTTGTTTTGAATCTGATGGATCCGAATATTCTTGCCAAAATAAAGAAGACTACATTGATAAATATGTTAGGTAGCATTTCACATCAAAAAAACTGTTTTTACCATTTACGTACTTGAGGACGAGCAGGAATTAAGCTTGGGGATGCTTTATACGTCTCCAACGTATCTATAAATTTTTATTGTTCCATGCTATTATATTATCCGTTTCGGATGTTTTATATGCATTAATATGCTATTTTATATCATTTTTTGGACTAACCTATTAACCTAGAGCCCAGTGTCAATTTCTGTTTTTCCTTGTTTTTGACTTTTACAGAAAAGGAATATCAAATGGAGTCTGAACAGAATAAAACTTTACGATGATTTTTCTTGGACTAGAAGACACCAACGTGACTTGGAGGGAGGGCCAGAAGAGTCCCAAAGAGGCCACAATCCTCTAGGGCGCACCTAAGGGGGCGCGCCCCCTGGCTTGTGGGCCCCTCGGGAGTCCTCTAACCCTAGTTCCACTTCTATATATTCTCAAATATTCCACAAACATCAGAAGCATCCACATAAATACTTTTCCATCGCCGCAAGCTTTTGTTCTTGTGAGATCCCATCTTGGGGCCTTTTCCGGCACTCTGTCGGAGGGTGATTCGATCACGGAGGGCCTCTATATCAACCTTGCTGCCCTTCTGGTGAAGCATGAGTAGTTTACCATAGACCTAAGGGTCCATAGCTAGTACCTAGATGGCTTCTTGTCTCTCTTTGATCTTCAATAGAATGTTCTCGTCGATGTTCTTGGAGTTCTATCCGATGTAATATTTTATGCGGTGCCTTTGTTGAGATCCGATGAATTGTGCATTTATGATCAGATTATCTATCAATATTATTTGAGTCTTCTCTTAACTCTTTTGTGCATGATTAAGATATCTTTGTATTTCTCTTTGAACTATCGGTTTGGTTTGGCCAACTGGATTGGTTTTCCTTGGAATGGGAGAGGTTCTTAGTTTTGGGTTCAATCTTGCGGTGCCCTCACCCAGTGACATAGTAGGGGTAGTGAGGCATGTATTCTATTGTTGCCATGAAGGATAAAAAAGATGAGCTTTATATCATATTGCCTAAGTTTATCCCTCTACATCATGTCATATTGCTTAAGGCGTTACTCCGTTCTTATAAACTTAATACTCTAGATGCATGATGGATAGCGGCCGATGTGTGGAGTAATAGTAGTAGATGCAGGTAGGAGTCGGTCTACTTGTCACGGACGTGATGCCTATATTCATAATCATTGCCTTAGATATCATCATAATTACGTGTTTTTCTATCGATTGCTCAACAGTAATTTGTTTACCCACCGTATGTTATCTTCAAGAGAGAAGCCTCCAATGAAACCTATGGCCACCGGGTCTATTTTCCATCATATATTTTCAGATATATAAACCAGAACCCCAAAAATACCTTGCTGCAATTTATTTATATTTACTTTAGTTTGCTCTTTTATTAATCTTTTATACCTATCTCTTTTAGATCTCACTCTTGTTCGTGACCGTGAAGGGATTGACAACCCCTTTTTCACGTTGTGTGCAAGTGTTTGTTAGTTTGTCCAGGTGCATATATTGGAGACTTGCTTGTGCTTTCTACAGGTTTGATACCTTGGCTCTTAACTAAGGGAAATACTTATCTCTACTTTGCTGCATCACCCTTTCCTCTTCATGGGAAAAATCAACGCAAGCTCAAGAAGTAGCACCTCCTCATTGGTGCTCCTACGATGATGCGTGAGTAGTTCACCATAGACCTATGGGTCTGTAGGCAGTAGTTAGATGGCTTCTTCTCACTTTTTGATTCGCAATACAATGGTCTCTTCGAGATCTATTTGATGCAATGACTTATTGGAGTGTGTTTGTTGGGATCCAATGAAGTTTGAGTTTATAATCAGATTTTTATCGATGAATATTATTTGAGTCTCCTGTGATCTCTTATATGCATGATTCTTTATAGCCAAGTATTTCTTCTCTGAATCTTTGGTTTAGTAAGGCCAACTAGATAGATTTTTCTTTCCATGTGAAGAGGTGCTTTGTGATGTGTTCAATCTTGCGGTGTCCTCACCTAGTGACAGAAAGGGTAGCGAGGCATGCATGTATCGTTGCTATTAAGGATAAAAAGATGGGGTCTATTCCTACATGAATAGATCTTGTCTACATCATGTCATCGTTGTTATTGCATTACTCCGTTTCTCCATGAACTTAATACACTAGATGCATGCTGGATAGCGGTCGATGTGTGGAGAAATAGTAGTCGATGCAGGCAGGAGTCGGTCTACTAATCTTGGATGTGATGCCTATATACATGATCATTGCCTTGGATATCGCCATAATAATTTGCTCTTCTATTAATTGCCCAAGAGTAATTTGTTTACCCATCGTGTGCTATTTTCTCGAGAGAAGCCTCTAGTGAAACCTACGGCCCCGGGTCTATCTTTTATCATATTTTCTTTCATATCTATTTTTTGTCGTATTTGTTTTCAGATCTATTATGCCAAAATCCAAAAAATACATTGCTTCACTTTTTCTTCATTTATTTTATTTTGTGTTTTATTCAGATCTATTTATTCAAACTCATACAAATTTATCTATCTTTTTACTAAGGAGGGATTGAAAACCCCTCTTACGCGTCGGGTTGCAAGTATTTGTTCTTTGTGTGCAGGTACCTTTTACATAGTGTTGCTTGGTTCTCCTACTAGATTGATACCTTGGATTCACAACTGAGGGAAATACTTACCGTAGCTATGCTGCATCATCCCTTCCTCTTTAGGGAAATACCAACACAGTCTCTAGCCATGTTAAAGGAATTTCTGGCGCTGTTGCTGGGGAGACATCATCAACATCTATCAGGTTCCTAATCACAAATTTCATCCCCTTGCAATTTACATTATTTTCCATTTGCCTCTCGTTTTCATCTCCCCCACTTCACAAAAATTTGCATTTTATTCTCCCTCTTTTCCGTTCACCGTTTTCTCGTCAGATCTATCTTTTTATTTGCAATCTTGTTTACGTAGTTACGATGTCTCAAGAAATACCAATTTGTGTGATTTTTGCAATACCAATAATAATGATTTTATTAGCACTCTGATTGCTCCTCCCGCCACTAGTGCGGAGTCTTGTGATATTAATGCTGCTTTGTTGAATCTTTTTACAAAAGATCAATTTTCTGGTACTCCTATTGAGGATGCCGCATCCCATCTAAACACATTCGTAGAATTGTGTGATATGCAAGAGAAAAAAGATGTGGACAATGATACTGTGAAGTTGAAATTGTTTCCTTTCTCTTTGATGGATCATGCAAAAATTTGGTTTTCTTTTTTGCCTCACAATAGTATCAATTCTTGGGATAAGTGCAAAGATGCTTTTATTACTAAGTATTTTCCGCCCACGAAATTATTTCCCTTAGAACTCAACTCATGAATTTTAAGCAACTTCAGCATTAACATGTTGCACAATCTAGGGAAAGAATGAAATTGATGCTAAGAAATTGTCATGCTCATGGTTAAATCTTTGGATGATCATACAAAAAATTTATGCGGGATTAAATTTTGTTTCTTGAAATCTTTTTTTCCGCACATTTATGGAAATTACTTTGGGTGAAACTACTAAATTGCTTGATAATATTATGGCAAATTATTCACAATGGCATACCAAAAGAGCACCTACTAGTAAAAGGTTAATTCGGTTGAAGAAATTAATACTTAATACTTTGAGTGAAAAAGTTGATGCTCTTATAAAATTGGTTGCTAGTAAAAGTGCTCCTATTGATCTTAATGATGTTCCTTTGTCTACTTTGATTGAGAAAAATAGTGATCACATAGATATGAATTTTGTCTCGTGAAACAATTTTAATAACAATGCTTATAGAGGTAATTTTAATCACAGGCCTTTTCTAGGAAATTCCTCTAATAATTATGGCAATTCCTATGGTAATTCTTATTACAATAATAATAGGAATCCCTCTGATTTTGAGAGTAATATAAAAGAATTCATCAATGCTCAAAAAGTTTTCAACACTGCGATAGAAGAAAAGTTGAATAAGATTAATGATATGTCTAGAAGCACTGATAGAATTTCCCATGATGTAGAAAATCTCAAGATTGAAAGTTTTTCACCTGAAGTTGATTTGAATGAATCAATTAAAGCTTTGCATGTTTCTATGGATGAAAGTAATAAAAGAACCGCTATGCTTAGAGCTAAAAGAGAATTTTTAAAAAGAGTGTTTTCTACCGATTGCTTTCATAAAAATTATGAAGATCTTAAAATTATTGGTGTTTCTTCTATTTATTCCTTGTTTAGTAAGATTAAAGTTCATGATAAAGGGACTGAAGAAGAGTCTACTTTAGCTAGAAGGCGTCCCGGTGATTCGGACGGTGAAAATCTTGATGAAAAAATTGATAAAAGTGGGTTTGGAGAGGTCAAAAATTTAATTAGTGATGTGCCCACTCTTTTGGGTTAGAAAGACTTTAATTATGGCAATTGCTCTCTGATTGAATGTATTTCTTTGTTGCAATCCATGGTAAATTCACCCCATGCCTATGAACAAAATAAAGCTTTTACTAAACATATCATACATGCCATGATGAAAGCTTTAGAAGAAAAGTTGGAATTAGAGATCTCAATTCCCAGAAAATTATATGATGAGTGGGAACCTACCATGAAAGTAAAGATAAAAAATCATGAGTGCTTTGCTTTATGTGATATGGGTGCTAGTGTTTCCATAATTCTGAAATCTTTATGTGATGTGCTTGGTCTTACCAATATTGAAGAATGTTCTCTTAATTTGCACTTGGCAGATTCTACTATTAAAAAGCCTTTGGGAAGAGTTAATGATGTTCTTATTCTTGAAAATAGGAATTATGTGCCCATAGGTTTTATTGTTCTTGATATTGATTGCAAACCGTCTTATCCTATCATACCCGGTAGACCGCTTTTACGCACTATAGGTGTCGTGATTGATATGAAAGAAGGGAATATTAAGTTTCAATTTCCACTAAGAAAGGGGATGGAACACTTCCCTAGAACAAGAATTAAGCCACCATATGAATAAATCATGAGGGCATCCTATGGGACAAAAACCAAAGATAATAATACTTGAATTGATGTGTTATGCCTAGCTAGGGGCATAAAACGATAGCGCTTATTGGGAGGCAACCCAATGAATAAAATTTATTTTCCCTTTTTATTTCTGTTCATGAGTGTTAGCACAATTATGCATCTGTTATGACTATGTTTTTATGTTTTAATTAGTGTTTGTGCCAAGTAAAGCCTTTGGGATAGCTTTGGGTGATAGTTGAATTGATTCTACTAAAAAACAGAAACTTTTGCATCCAGTAACAGAATAGTTTAAATTCACAGAAGTGACGAAAAATTCTGAATTCTTTACACAAGATTGATAATACAAATTTCCTCTATTGTCGTAATGTTTCAGAATTTTGGAGTTACAAAAGTATGAGTAAAATTTGCATCTTTACAGTTTGTTCTGTTTTTGACAGATTCTGTTTTCTTTGCATTGCGTGCTTATTTTGACGAATCTATAGATTGTATCGGGGGGTATAAGCCATGTTAAAGTTAGAAACAGTAGGTATAATGCAAAAAAAATACGAATGGGTTTTCAACAGTACTTAAAGCAAATTTTGGTTTTATTATACTAACGGATCTCATGAAGGTTTTATTAAGTTTTGTGTGATTGAAGTTTTCAAGTTTGGGTGAGATCTCGATGGATGAAAGAATAAGGAGTGAAAAGAGCCTAATCTTGGGGATTCCCATGACACCCCAAGTTAATATTCAAGGAGAACCAAGCAACTAAGCTTGGGGATGCCCTGGAAGGCATCCCCTATTTCTTCTAACAACCATCGTTAATTTTACTTGGAGATATATTTTTATGGGATAATTAGATTTTTGCCCCTAGTTGAGTCCCACTCGGCTATTTTACCCCTAATTTCCAAAAGTCACTGGTTCTGTCCAAGTCACTTCGCTCCTCTTATGCTTTTTCCCTTTAACCGTTTGATCTTCAGTTTGAAAGCTTCATAACTAATTCATACTAAATCAGAAAAATGAAAATAAGATACCAAATTTTTCGAAAAAAACATCACCTACATGTCTGTGTCATTTTCATTCATGAAAAGAGTGTTGGAAAGTGCCATCCGAGTTTTAGCTCTTATGATACCACCATGAAAGTAAACTAAAACATTTCAAAAAATTCAAAAAAAATGTGGTGGAAAATAATGGCAAATTTTTTAAGTGATTGCCAAGTTTCATGAGGGAATGACAGTCGTGGAAGTCGTGTCAAAAAATAATCTATTTTGGAGTGTTGATTGTTTTTTCCACAACATCCATGAATGTCATTCCCTGATGGAACCTGCCAAGCACTTAAAAAAATTTCATTCTTTGCCACCACGTTTTTTTCATTTTTTTTATTTTACTATTCATGGTGGTATCATAAGAGCTAAAACTAGGATGGGCACTTTCCAACACTTTTTTCTTGAATGCAAATGACACTGACATATAGGTGATGTTTTGCCAAACATTTTGGTATCTTATTTTCATTTTTCTGATTTAGTATGAATTAGTTATGAAGTTTTCAAATTGATGACCAAACGGTCAAAGGGCAAAAGCATAAGAGGAGCAAAGTGACTTGGACAGAACCGGCGACTTTTGAAAATTAGGGGTAAAACAGCCGAGTGGGACACCACTAGTGGCATAAATCTAATTATCCCTATTTTTATTTGTCACGTATCATGAGTTTTGCTTGGAGCCTCTTGTATTATATGAGTCTTTACTTGTTTTGCTTATTAGTTTGTCACAATTATACTTGTTGGACACACCTATTTGAGAGAGCCAAAATTATGCTATGAATTGTTAGAATTGCTCTTTGTGCTTCACTTAATTTTTTTGAGCTATGGAATTGCTCCAGTGCTTAACTTATATCTTTTAGAGCATGGTGTGCTTTAATATTTTTGAAGAAATACTCTCATGCTTCACTTAGATTTGTTTGAGAGTTAGAAAACTTTTGAAGAAATTCTCTCATGCTTCACTTATATTATTTTGAGAGATGAAAATTTGTATGCTCATGTTCTTCAATTAAATTTGTTGAGCTTATCAAAAGCAATTGCAACATATGTAATCAGTCCCGAAGTGATGGATATTCAAGAGATATATCATAAAAACTTTCATGAAGATCACTGGATAAAATAAACTTGATTCTTTGTAATAGTTTTGACATATGATAATAGTAATATGTGAGCCATGTTGGTGAGTAATTATGCTTTAGTAGGAATATTGGTGTTAAGGTTTGTGATTCCCTATGCAAACACAAAAGTCAATAGTTATGCAATGAAATTACATCCTACTCGTGGTGCATTATTCGGAATTAGTTATGCTTAATGCTCGCTTATGTGATTTTTTGTTTATTGGTTGGTTGCTTCTCAATCTATTTGCTAGCCTCCATTTGTACTAAGTGGGAATACTACTTGTGCACCCAAAATCCTTAAACCCAGTTTTTCCATATGAGTCCACCATATCTACCTATATGCGGTATTTCCGTGTTCTAAGTAAATTTGTATGTGCCATCTCTAATTTGACAACAATTCTATATGGTTTTTGTATGATTTGCATGGAACTAACTCGGACTGGCGCTGTTTTCAACAGAACTGTTGTGGTGTTGGTTTTTCTGCAGAAATAAAAGTTCTCAGAATTGGATGAAACTTTTTGACGATTTTTTGGAAGAAAAGAAAAATACCGGAGCAAAGAACCACTGGAGGGGGGCCCTGCTGCGAGGGCGTACCACCCCCCCTGACGTGCCTTGGTATGTAGTGGCCCCCTGAGGCCCATCTTAGCGTGATTTCAACACAGAAAATCCTATATATTTAAAAAACCGAAAGTTAACCTAGATCAGAAGTTTCACTGCTGCAAGCCTCTGTAACCACGAAAAACCAATCTAGACCCTATTCCGGCACTCTGCTGAAGGGGGGAATCATCACCCGAGACCATCTCCACCATCCCGGTGGACACCATGATGAGGATGGAGTAGTCCACCCTCGTGGCCGAGGGCTTGTACCGGTAGCTATGTGTTTAATCTCTCTCTCTCTCTCTCTCTCTCTCTCTCTCTCTCTCTCGTGTTCTTGATTTGGCACAATCTTGATGTATCGTGATCTTTGTTAATATAGTTGGATCATATGGTGTTTTCCCCTCTCTATCCTGTTGTCATGAATTGAGTTTTCCCTTTGAGATTTTGTTATTATCGGATTGAATACTTCTATGGATTTGAGAACACTTGATGTATGCCTTGCTATGAATACCTATGCTGACAATGGGGTATCATATTGATTCACTTGATGTGTGTGTTTTGGCATTCAACTCGCGGATTCCCAAGTGCATGTTCTCATCTTTGTTTCTCCGGTAGAAATCTTGGGGCACTCTTTGAAGTTTTTTTGTAGCATGAAATTTTTTAAGCTCATGTTCTTCACTTAAATTTATTGAGCTTATAAAAAGCAATTGCAACATATGAAATTAGTCCCAAAGTGATAAATATTCAAGAGCGATATAATAAAAAAATTCATGAAGATCATTGGATAAAATAAACTTTATTCTGTGTAATAGTTTTGAGATATGATGATAGTAATATGTGAGCCATGTTGGTGAGTAATTATGCTTTAGTAAGAATATTGGTGTTAAGGTTTGTGATTCCTATGCAAGAATAGAAGTCAATAGTTATGCAATGAAATTACATCCTACTTGAGGTGCATTATTCGGAATTAGTTATGCTTAATGCTCGCTTATGTGAATTTTTGTTTCTTGGTTGGTTGCTTCTCAATCTATTTGCTAGCCTCCATTTGTACTAAGTGGGAATACTACTTGTGCATCCAAGATCCTTAAACCCAATTTTTCCATATGAGTCCACCATACCTACCTATATGCGGTATTTCTGTGTTGCTCTAAGTAAATTTGTATGTGCCATCTCTAATTTTCAAAATGAATTCCCTTTTTGTGTGTCTGTCCGCTCATGGAGCAGCAGGGGGTGGCCAATATTTTTTCCATGCTAGATGTGTTATTGTCAAGATGAGTTTTATTCACTTGTCATTGCATGAGAGTACAGCGGTAATAGGGATGCCCTGTCCTGAAATGAAAAAGAAATTTACATTATGTTGTCAAATAATAAATTCTTTGAAAAGTGTTGGTATGGAAGGCACCCGTGAATATGGCTAGCCATGGATTGTGAAAGAATGGTGGAGAAAGGAATAAACTTTATTTTATGTTTGGGAACCACCTATGATGTATCTAGCATGGAAAGTATTGGGAACTACTCGATCGTTTTCGTTGACGGGAAAAGTACGCCTCTCAAAAAAATTTATCTCTCAATTTAAGCTTTGAGCTCTAGCACCTCTACAAATCTCTGCTTCCCTCTACGAAGGGCCTATCTATTTAATTTATGCAATTTTTATTTTTATTTGAGTCTCATCTTCTCTTATAAAGCACCAACTAAAGCATTGGATGTTGCTAATATTCGAGTGTGTTTCGTGAATGGATCAATGATTGAGCATGATGCGCTAGGGATAACTTTCTTTAGTGTTGATATTTTCAAAGACATGGTTGGTTGTTGATATGCTTGAGTATTGAAGTCCTCATGCAAATATGGATTATTTCTTTGAACCATATAAAAGTGCAATTATCCATGCTACAAAGAAATAATATGTGATGAACATGTTAGGCAGTATTCCACATCAAAAATTCTGTTTTTATCATTTACCTACTCGAGGACAAGCAGGAACCCTAGGAGAGTCGACGAAACACAATTCCAGCTCTGATGGGTTGTGTGGCCCATGAGGTCTCCTCCACCACCTCTCAGCTCTATAAATACCCAAATATTCCAGAAACCCTAGGAGAGTTGAGGAAACACAATTCCAGCCGCCGCAAGTTCCAGAACCATGAGGTCCAATCTAGAGCCCTATTCCGGCACCTTGCCAGAGGGTAACACGATCACTGAGGGGTTCATCATCCTCATTGGTGCTCCTCCGATGGTGCATGAGTAGTTCACCATAGACCTACGGGTCCATAGGCAGTAGCTAGATGGCTTATTCTCTCTTTTTGATTCTCAATACAATGTCTCTTGGAGATCTATTTGATGTAATGACTTTTTGCGGTGTGATTGTTGGGATCCTATGAAGTTCGAGTCTATGATTAGATTTTTATCCATGAATATTATTTGAGACTTCTTTAATCTCTTATATGCATGATTATTTATAGCCTCTTATATCTTCTCCAAATCTTTGGTTTAGTTAGGCCAACTAGATTTATTTTTCTTCCCATGGGAAGAGGTGCTTTGTGATGGGTTCGATCTTGCAGTGTCCTCACCCAGTGACAGAAAGGGTAGCGAGGCACACATCTATCGTTGCTATTAGAATAAAAATATGGGGTTTATTCCTACATGAATAGATCTTGTCTACATCATGTCTTCGTTCTTATTGCATTACTCCGTTTCTCCATGAACTTAATATACTAGATGCATGCTGGATAGCGGTCAATGTGTGGAGTAATAGTAGTAGATGCAGGCAGGAGTCGGTCTACTAATCTTGGCGTGATGCCTATATACATGATCATTGCCTTGGATATCATCATAATTATTTGTTCTTCTATCAATTTCCCAACAATAATTTGTTTACCCACTATGTGCTATTTTCTCGAGAGAAGCCACTAGTGAAACCTACAGCCCCGGGTCTATCTTTTATCATATTTGCTTTCCGGTCTATGTTTTGCCATATTTGTTTTTAGATCTATTATTCCAAAAACCCAAAAATACCTTGATGCACTTTTTATTTACTTATTTTATTTCATGTTTTATTCAGATCTATTTATCCAAACTCATACAAATTTATCTATCTTTTTTACCGAGGAGGGATTGACAACCCCTCTTACACGTTGGGTTGCAAGTATTTGTTCTTTGTGTGCAAGTACCATTTACATAGTTTTGCTTGGTTCTCCTACTGGATTGATACCTTGCTTTCACAACTGAGGGAAATACTTACTATAGTTGTGTTGCATCATCCCTTCCTCTTTGGGGAAATACCGACGTAATCTCTAGCCACATCAGTCATCATGGTGAAAGTGCCTCCCATGCCATCCTCCTTCGCTGACACCTTCTTGGTTGCTGGTGGAGCTGCCTTGGTCTTCTTGCTCTTGCCGACAGAGCTCTTTGGCACATCCTTAAGGGGTGCGCAGGACTCCGAAGAGTTGTGCTTCCCGGAGTCCTTGTCAGAGATCTTGCCGGACTTCTTCTTCTTCCCCTGGAGCTTTCTCGGTAGGACCAAGTGCCTTGCCGACAGGTATTGCAACTGCTTCCTGGTAGATCTTGTCAGTGTAGATAACCGCGTCTTTCTTGTCGAAGTGTATGGTGATGACGCTCATCGGCCCTGGCATTTGAGCGTGTTATAGGCATAGTGGGATGCCACCATGAACTTTGCCAGCACCGTGCGACCAAGAATTCCATTGTAAGGCAACGGAATCTTGACAACGTCAAAGATGATCTTCTTTGTCCTGTAGTTTAGCTCACTACCAAATGTCACCGACAAGGTGATCTTTCCCTTTGGTTAGCTTCTTCCCCGGTTCATCACCTGAAACATTCCCATTTCCTTGAGATCATCCTCTGGAATATGCAGCCTCTTGATCACATCCGGTGAGATCAAGTTCAAGCCAGCCCCACAGTCAACCAACATCTTTGTGACTTTGAGGTTGTAGATTGTTGATGAAACCAACAACAGCAAACACCCGACCGCAGTGGTGTAATCAAGGTGGTCCTCGGCATCAAAGATGATGGGTGTGTTGGACCACTTGAGTGGCTTTTGCGTCTCCATCGCCAGTTCCGCTGCATTGTCTCATGCGTCCACTTCTTGAGCTAATGGTGAGAGGAGTGCAAAGATGCACCTCCGTCAATGCAAATGGCTTTCGTTGCTTTCTGTAATTCTTGCTCGCTGAACTCCTCTTCATACTCGTCATCATGTTCATCTTCCTCCTTATTGTCGCGGCCTCGAGCAGGTTTCTCATTCTACTGCTTGGCCTTGCCGCGGCGACCTCCGCGGCCACCACGAACCTTCTTGTCGGACCCTCCAGGACCATCTTGGCCCTTCTCCTTGTCGCGCTTCTCGTACTCCTGGAGATATTGGCCCTTGGTGCGGTGGATCTTGCAGTACGGCTTGTTGGGGCTCTTTGTCTTCTCGCTTTCCGTGGCCTCATGACAACAAGTGCATCCGGCAACCTCCTTACCAAAGCTCTCGGTCTTGGTCTTCTTACCGGTGTTGGAGTTGTCAGGACCCTCAACTGCCATCATTGCCTTGCCCTTGCGCTTCATGTTGCGCTTGTGGCCTTTCTTCTTTGGGGTTGATGCATTATCATCTTCAGAGTCAACCTTAGCACCAACACCTTCCCCAGGAAGTCTCCTCCCCTCTTCAGTGTGCGCTCACTTGTCAGCCCACGTGTACAGCTCGTTGATCGTACCTACCTTCTGTATGCTCACCTCCACCCGCATCTTGCGATTGCACTGTTGGGTACGTAGCATGCAATTTCAAAAAAAATCCTACAATCACGCAAGATCTATCTAGGAGATGCATAGCAATGAGGCGGGGAGAGTGTGTCCGTGTACCCTCGTAGACCGAAAGCGGAAGCGTTAGGTTAACGCGGTTGATGTAGTCGAACGTCTTCACGATCCAACCGATCCAAGTACCGAACGTACGGCACCTCCATGTTCAGCACACGTTCAGCTCGATGACGTCCCTCGAGCTCTTGATTCAGTAGAGGGTCAAGGGAGAGTTCCGACAGCACGATGGCGTGGTGACGGTGATGGTGATCTGATCCGCGCAGGGCTTCGCCTAAGCACTACGACGCTATGATCGGAGGAGTAAACTGTGGAGGGGGCACCGCACACGGCTAAGAAACAACTGTTGTACCTTTGGGGTGCCCCCCTGCCCATGTATATAAAGGAGGGGGAGGAGGAGGCCGGCCCAAGGGGGGCGCGCCAAGAGGGGGGGAGTCCTACTAGGAATCCTTTCCTAGTAGGATTCGCCCCCCCCCCCTCCTTCCTTCCAACGGAGAGGGTAAAGGGGAAAGAGGGAGAGGGAGAAGGAAAGGGGGCCATGCCCCCACCCCCTGTCCAATTCAGATTGGGCTTGGGGGCATGCGCCACCTCCTGTGGCAGCCTCATTGACTTTCCCGGGGGGTTCCGGTAACCTCCCGGTACTTTGAAAAATCCCCGATCTTCTTCTGAACCATTCGGGTGTCCATATATAACCTTCCAATATATCAATCTTTACGTCTTGACCATTTCGAGACTCCTCGTCATGTCCATGATCTCATCTAGGACTCCGAACAAACTTCGGTCGCCAAAACACATAACTCATAATACAAATCATTATCAAACGTTAAGCGTGCGGACCCTACAGGTTCAAGAACTATGTAGACATGAACGAGACACATCTCTGGTCAATAACCAATGGCGGAACTTGGATGCTCATGTTGGCTCCTACATATTCTACGAAGATCTTTATTGGTCAAACCGCATAACAACATATGTTATTCCCTTTGTCACCGGTATGTTACTTGCCCGAGATTCGATCATCGTTATCCTTATACCTAGTTCAATCTCGCTACTGGCAAGTCTCTTTACTCGTTCCGTAACACATCGTCCCACAACTAACTCATTAGTCACATTGCTTGCAAGGATTATAGTGATGTGCATTACCGAGATAGCCCAGAGATACCTCTCCGATACATAGAGTGACAAATCCTAATCTTGATCTATGCCAACTCAACAAACACCATCGGAGACACCTGTAGAGCATCTTTATAATCACCCAGTTACGTTGTGACGTTTGATAGCACACAAAGTGTTCCTCCGGTATTCCGGAGTTGTATAATCTCATAGTCAGAGGAATATGTATAAGTCATGAAGAAAGCAATAGCAATAAAACTAAACGATCATAATGCTAAGCTAAGGGATGGGTCTTATCCATCACATCATTCTCTAATGATGTGATCTCGTTCATCAAATGACAACACATGTCTATGGTCAGGAAACATAACCATCTTTGATTAACAAGCTAGTCAAGTAGAGGCATACTAGGGACACTCTGTTTGTCTATGTATTCACACATGTAATAAGTTCCCGGTTAATACAATTCTAGCATTAATAATAAACATTTATCATGATATAAGGAAATATAAATAACAACTTTATTATTGCCTCTATGGCATATTTCCTTCAGTCTCCCACTTGCACTAGAGTCAATAATCTAGATTACATAGTAATGATTCTAACACCCATGGAGTCTTGGTGTTGATCATGTTTTGCTCATGGGAGAGGCTTGGTCAATTGGTCTACAACATTCAGATCTATATGTATCTTGCAAATCTCTATGTCTCCCTCCTTGACTTGATCGCGGATGAATTGAAGCGTCTCTTGATGTGTTTGGTTCTCTTGTGAAATCTGGATTCCTTCCCCAAGGAAATTGCTCTAGTATTGTCACAAAAGATTTTCATTGGACCCGATGCACTAGGTATTACACCTAGATCAGATATGAACTCCTTCATCCAGACTCATTCATTTGCTGCTTCCGAAGCAGCTATGTACTCCGCTTCACACGTAGATCCCGCCACGACGCTCTGCTTGGAACTGCACCAACTAACAGGTCCATCATTCAATATAAATACTTATCCGGTTTGTGACTTAGAGTCATCCGGATCAATGTCAAAGATTGCATCGACGTAACCATTTATAACAAGCTCTTTGTCACCTCCATAAACGAGAAACATATCCTTAGTCCTTTTCAGGTATTTCAGGATGTTCTTGACCGATGTCTAGTGATTCACTCCTGGATTACTTTGGTACCTCCCTGCTAAACTTATAGCAAGGCATACATCAGGTGTGGTATACAACATTGCATACATGATAGAACCTATGGCTGAGGCATAGGGAATGACTTTCATTTTCTCTCTATCTTCTACAGTGGTCGGGCATTGAGTCTGACTCAACTTCACACCTTGTAAAACAGGCAAGAACCCTTTCTTTGACTGATCCATTTTGAACTTCTTCGAAACTTTATCAAGGTATGTGCTTTGTGAAAGTCCAATTAAGCGTCTTGATCTATCTCTATAGATCTTGATGCCCAATATGTAAGCAGCTTCACCGAGGTCTTTCCTTAAAAAATTCTTATTCAAGTATCCTTTTATGCTATCCGGAAATTATGTATTATTTCCAAGCAACAATATGTCATCCACATATAATATTAGAAATGCTACAGAGCTCCCACTCACTTTCTTGTAAATACAGGCTTCTCCATAAGTCTGTATAAAACCATATGCTTTGATCACACTATCAAAGCGTATATTCCAACTCTGAGAGGCTTGCACCAGTTGATAAATGGATCGCTGGAGCTTGCACACTTTGTTAGCACCTTTAGGATCGACAACATCTTTTGGTTGCATCATATACAACTTTTCTTTAAGATATCCATTAAGGAATGCAGTTTTGACATCAATTTGCCAAATTTCGTAATCATAAAATGTGGCAATTGCTAACATGATTCGGACAGACTTAAGCATCACTACGGGTGAGAAGGTCTCGTCGTAGTCAACTCCTTGAACTTGTCGAAAACCTTTCACAACAAGTCAAGCTTTGTAGACAGTAACATTACCGACAACGTCACTCTTCTTCTTGAAGATCCATTCATTCTCTATGGCATGCCGATCATCGGGCACGTTAACCAAAGTCCACACTTTGTTCGCATACATGGATCCCATCTCGGATTTCATGGCCTCGAGCCATATTGCGGAATCTGGACTCATCATCACTTCCTCATAGTTCGTAAGTTCGTCATGGTCAAGTAGCATGACCTCCAGAATAGGATTACCGTACCACTCTAGTGCGGACCGTACTCTGGTGGACCTACGAGGTTCAGTAGTAACTCGATCTAAAGTTTCATGATCATCATCATTAGCTTCCTCACTAATTGGTGTAGGAATCACTAGAACATATTTCTGTGATGAACTACTTTCCAATTCAGGAGAAGGTACAATTACCTCATCAAGTTCTACTTTCCTCCACTCACTTCTTTTGAGAGAAACTCCTTCTCTAGAAAGGATCCACTCTTGGCAACGAATATCTTGCCTTCGGATGTGTGATAGAAGGTGTACCCAACAGTCTCCTTTGGGTATCCTATGAAGACACATTTCTCCGATTTGGGTTCGAGCTTATCAGGTTGAAGCTTTTTCACATAAGCATCGCAGCCCCAAACTTTAAGAAACGACAGCTTAGGTTTCTTACCAAACCACGGTACATATGGTGTCGTCTCAATGGATTTAGATGGTGCCCTATTTAACGTGAATGCAGCTGTCTCTAAAGCATAACCTTAAAACAATAGCGGTAAATCGGTAAGAGACATCATAGATCGCACCATATCTAATAAAGTACGGTAAATCGGTAAGACACATCATAGATCACACCATATCTAATAAAGTAAGGTTAAGATGTTCAGACACACCATCATACTATGGTGTTCCAGTTGGCCTGAGTTGCGAAACTATTCCACATTGGTTCAAATGAAGACCAAATTCGCAACTCAAATATTCTCCACGATCAGATCATAGAAACTTTATTTTCTTGTTACGATGATTTTCCACTTCACTCTGAAATTCTTTGAACTTTTCAAATCTTTCAGACTTATGTTTCATTAAGTAGATATACCCATATCTGCTCAAATCATCTATGAAGGTTAGAAAATAACGATACCCGCCACGAGACTCAACACTCATCGGACTACATACATCAGTATGTATTATTTACAATAAGTCAGTTGCTCGCTCCATTGTTCTAGGGACCGGAGTCTTAGTCATCTTGCCCATGAGGCATGGTTTGCAAGCATCAAGTGATTCCAAAAGCCCATCAGCATGGAGTTTTTTCATGCGCTTTACACCAATATGACCTAAACGGCAGTGCCACAAATAAGTTGCATTATCATTATTAACTTTTCATCTTTTGGCTTCAATATTATGAATATGTGTATCACTACAATCGAGATTCAATAAAAATAGTCCACTCATCAAGGGTGCATGACAATAAAAGATATTACTCATATAAATAGAACAAGCATTATTCTCTTATTTAAGTGAATAATCGTCTCGCATCAAACAAGATCCAGATACAATGTTCAGGCTCAACGCTGGCACCAAATAACAATTATTTAGGTCTAAAACTAATCCTGACGGTAGATGTAGAGGTAGCGTGCCGACGGCGATCACATCAACTTTGGAACCATTTCTCAGGCGCATCGTCACCTCGTCCGTAGCCAATCTTTGTTTAATCCGTAGCCCCTGTTTCGAGTTGCAAATATGAGCAACAGAACTAGTATCAAATACCCAGGCGCTACTACGAGCATTAGTAAGGTACACATCAATAACATGTATAACAAATATACCTTTCACTTTGCCACCCTTCTTATCCACCAAATATTTGGGGCAGTTCCGCTTCTAGTGACTAGTCCCTTTGTAGTAGAAGCACTCAGTTCTTTGACTGATCCATTTTGAACTTCTTCAAAACTTTATCAAGGTATGTGCTTTGTGAAAGTCCAATTAAGTGTCTTGATCTATCTCTATAGATCTTGATGCCCAATATGTAAGCAGCTTCACCGAGGTCTTTCATTGAAAAATTCTTATTCAAGTATCCTTTTATGCTATCCAGAAATTATGTATTATTTCCAATCAACAATATGTCATCCACATATAATATTAGAAATGCTACAAAGCTCCCACTCACTTTCTTGTAAATACAGGCTTCTCCAAAAGTCTGTATAAAATTATATGCTTTGATCAAACTATCAAAGCGTATATTCCAACTCTGAGAGGCTTGCACCAATCCATAAATGGATCGCTGGAGCTTGCACACTTTGCTAGCACCTTTAGGATCGAAAAAACCTTTTGGTTGCATCATATACAACTCTTCTTTAAGATATCCATTAAGGAATGCAGTTTTGACATCAATTTGCCAAATTTCATAATCATAAAATGCGGCAATTGCTAACATGATTCGGACAGACTTAAGCATCGCTATGGGTGAGAAGGTCTCATCATAGTCAACTCCTTGAACTTGTCAAAAACCTTTCGCAACAAGTCGAGCTTTGTAGACAGTAACATTACAGTTAGCGTCACTCTTCTTCTTCAAGATCCATTTAATCTCTATGGCTTGCCGATCATCGGGCAAGTCAACCAAAGTCCACACTTTGTTCTCATACATCGATCCCATCTCAAATTTAATGGCCTCAAGCCATTTCGCGGAATCTAGGCTCATCATCGCTTCCTCATAGTTCATAGATTCGTCATGGTCAAGTAACATGACCTCCAGAACAGGATTACTGTACCACTCTAGTACAGACCGTACTCTGGTTGACCTACGAGGTTCGGTAGTAACTTGATCTAAAGTTTCATGATGATCATCATTAGCTTCCTCACTAGTTGGTGCAGGAATCACTTGAACTGATTTCTGTGATGAACTACTTTCCAATTCAGGAGAAGGTACAATTACCTCATGAAGTTCTACTTTCCTCCCACTCACTTCTTTCGGGAGAAACTCCTTCTCTAGAAAGGGTCCACTCTTAGCAACGAATATCTTGCGTTCGGATCTGTGATAGAAGGTGTACCCAACAGTCTCCTTTGGGTATCCTATGAAGACACATTTCTCTGATTTGGGTTCGAGCTTATCAGGTGATGTAAGGTAGAACCCTAATCGCCGATCTTTCATGAAAGGAGAGGATCCCGTGAAGAACACGAGGAACACGAGGGGAAAACAAGGGGAATCACGAGGGCAAACATGAGAGAAACACTAAAACCAACAAGAATGATCACACATGTGCTAGATCCTCGAAACACAAAGAGAGATACAAGATCCAAAGTCAACAACGAACGATACAAGAGGTAATGGTCTTCTCCGTGAGGAGGTCTTGAGGGGGTCGCCCAAGAGGGGGTCTTGATGATCTTCTCCGCAAGGAGGTCTTGAATCCAAGGTGGATCTTCTCCATAGAGGCCGCGGTCTCTCTCATGGAGTAGATCCGATATGGATGAGCATAGCTCTATATCTCAAATGAGCTAAACCAACGCTAACCCTAAAACATAGGTGGAGGGGGAGTATATATAGTCTAAGGGGCGAAGGGGTACATGGGCCATGGCCCAGATGCGCTGCACGCAGGCAGGGGGCGGATGTCCGGGCGTCGGGCCGGAAGTCCGGGCCTTCTCGCAACGCCAGATGTCCGGGCGCTGGGGCCGGATGTCCGGGCTGGCAGGGTCCAACCTTGTTGCTCTCTGGAATGGCGGGGTCCGGATTTCCGGGCTGGAGGCCGGATGTCTGGGGGCTCGGGACGCGCCGGATGTCTGAGCCCTGTAGACTTGGCCGCTGGCTCCTTGCTGCTGGTGACACGTCCAGGGGCCGGATGTCCGGGTCCTGGAAGTTGTCTCCATCTTCTTCCGTCGTCGCTTCCATGCTTCCCTCGCGGATGGTGTAGTTGTTCCTTGGCGCTTGCACTCCTCCTCGTCGTCCGTAGTGTTCCGACAATACCTATGCATGCACAAGAGAGGGGTGTCACGTAGTATACCATCCTCAAAGGGGTCAAGTGAGCACGTGTAAAGGAGATGATTCACCTTTATGTATGTGAAGTATATGTCGCACGTGTCACTTGCCAAACGGACTCTTGACATGGTGATGTCCATAGGATACTCTGCATCATCTCCCCTCCCTTGGGAAAGATCCGACCTCGGATTGAAATCCAAATCACCATGGGAAAGAGATGGCGTCGCCGTGTAGGAGTGGTCAATCACCAAGTTCTCGTCATCTTGAAGCTCAAAATGGGCACTCTCCAATGTCGCACCATCTTGGAATTCCTTCAAAAGTAGCAAAGACAACAAACACTTGGAAAAACAAATGTGGTTAGCGTTAGTGCAAAACCAAGCATTCAAGAGGTGATTCACCAAACAAGTGTCGTCATCATGCAAAGCATATGGTGTGACAAAGGATTGTGACATGAGATGTAAGCATATCAATCGAGCACAAGCAAAGAAATCGTGGGGACAATCATGTGAATGTGAGGTAGTGATGCACATATGTGTGACAAGAGAAGAAGCATCTACCTCAAGTTCATAGCAAGCATGGGAAAATTGCTCAATGAAAGGTCTATGGTTGGCATAAGAAGCATTCACAACACCAAATAAAATGAAGTGTCTAAACACATGGGTCAAGTGCAAGACAATCCAAGCATAATGTGCATTGGGTGTAGTGAATATTGTGTGGCACTCAACACAATGGAAAGAGCAATTGTTCATCATGTGTGAGGCAATCAAGGCAAGCATGTAGCAGTCAATGGGACATGGCATATGTGAAGTGATGACATTGTTGCAACCAAACATGTGATAGGAGCAAGTAATCCAAGAATTGGATGCAACACACAAGGCATATATATCATGATGCATGGAATTGTGAAAATGACAAGTGGAAGCAAGATCTCTAACATGTGCGCAAGCAAGGGGTCCAAGATGACAAATAAGTCGCATGGTGCAAGCAACACAAGTAGTATGATCCACAATATGCATGCTCATGGTTTGGGGGTTCTCAAAAGAGAAGGATATCACCTTGAAAGCATGTTCTTGTGCGTCCTTCACAATGCCGAAGTACAAGCAAGTGCGATGTAGAATTGTCGTGGTAGAAGGTGGTTCGCTCTGAAGAGCTCGGATTGTCAACTCGCGTGACGTGGAAGTTGACACAAAGTCCAAGTATCCTACACATGCACACAACAAAAGAAAGAACGTATGCGCATGGTAGATAAACACATCATCCATCATGATGGTTCTCTTCTCTTGCACATAACCATTAGAAGCACAAGTGCATGAATAATATGATGCAACAATGGCAATATTCACGGCACTACGTATATGGTGCAAAGAGGTAAGACAAGCATGCTTCATAAGGAATATGTCAAAATCTCCAAATATATGCGAGAATGCTATGGGGCAAACTCATTATCAAGACTAAAGGCATAATTGCACTCAATACATGGCAAATCATCTAGCATGAGAGAGGCAACATATGGAGATATATGACAAGAAGCAATAACAATCATGTCATGCAAACTAGTGGAGCGAAGATGCAACACACTAGAGGAAATCATGGCAATGATGTCACGTGAGTAAATAATAGGCATAGGCAATGCACATGACATATCGCAAGCACGAACACAAAGCAAGATCATAGTATAATCATAGGCATGGGGCACAAAGCAAACATGGCAATAATAAGTGATATCTCCACCAAGCTTTCATATACACATACAAGTATGAGAATCAATCATCATGTGTAATGCAAAGCATGGGTCACGAATCCATGGCAAAGGCATAGTAATGAGCATATCATGCAAAGTGAACATGGCAAGATGGGCATATAATATGTAATGGACAATAACCCATAGCCAAGTGAGGGTCATGTAGAAGAAATGCGCTTAGACTTCGCGTGAAGAGAGCGGTGGGAAAGGCAATCCATGGGATCCCAAGTCATCATTGCTCTCTAGAGCTCATTTTGTCAACTCATGGGATTGTGAGGTTGACAAGTATTCGTGGGTACCTACACAAAAGAGACACAAGCCAAAGAAATTGTGTGTATGGTAAATGTACACATCATCCATCATGATGTGTATGTGCACGTGAGAGTTAGCACAAGATAAGCATCGCTCAAAGAAATTTGATGCATGGTATAAGAACATGTCATCCATCATGAAAGAATAGTTATTCTGTATAACACGATGGGGATGCAAATTGAGCATATAAGTATAAGGCACAACAATAGCATTTTTATTCATGGGGAGCATATTGTGCACACAAGTATTGGGATCATGCAATGAATGGCATGAATCAAAATCTCCTAAAATATATGAGGAAACTATGGGGGTATCCTCATGAGCAATATTGGAAACATCATATGGAGAAAATGGACAACATCCAAAATAATGCATATTCGAAGCTAGGTGGTCATGGCATGGCATATGAGATGAATGATGCAAAGGGAGCATATCAATATCATCACAAGAAAAACAAATGCTAATAACCATGGGCTTGTCATCTATGCCATAAGTGCAAATTGGGTTAATCTTAATGGCATATGCATAGTCACTATGAAGAGATTGCAAATATGACATGTGATCGATCTCATGCATAGCATATGACAAGTCAAGCAGATTGGCAAACATGATGTGAGCGAGAGAATTAGCACAAGAAATCCTATGTAACATGGCATCACAACTAATAGACTCCACATGGCAATCATCATATTCGTCATAAATGGGTAAATCATCGCATGGGGAAGTCACACTAGCATGAAGCATGGAAATAGGTTGATCAACATCATGCAAGCAATCAACGTCAAGAATGTCCACTAGTGGGACTAGAGCATCACCTTCACCTATATTACCTTTGTCATTCCACTCATGTGGTGTAGGTGAGGTGGGAAAGACCAAATGGTGGTCATCTACATCTTGATGGAACCATGTGGGGGTGCATCATATTCCACCATGGCCATCGTCTTGTCCAAAGGGAGGACGAAGTCGTCGCGAATCAGCGCGTCATCATATATGGGACCTAGCACCAAATGAGAAGACACAATAGAGGTAGAGGTCAAGTCGTTAGTGTTGAAAGTGGCCACACATGACCTATCAACTATCTCACTCTCTCTATGTGGTGGTTCACTCACTCCCTCAAAATAGGTGCACTCAATCTCAGTATGGTGGAGTCACTCATCTCACTCAAGTGGTGGAGGTTGTGGCTCTCCTCACATGGGAATTGGGGTAACACATCATATATCCGGCTAGTGGTGAAGTCACTCTCACTCTCAATATGGTGGCAAAAGTCACTCAAGTCATCATACATCAACGTGGTCGAAGGGAAAATCCCATGCTCAACCATCTCATCGTCGTCGCCATGGATGAAGGCCGAAGATGGCACATCATCACTCTCGCCTCCTAAGATGGAAACATCATCCTTGCTCGCCACCTTGTCGCTCGCCTCCAAAGCTTGGTCCTTGAGGGTCTCCGTAGTTGTACTCATTGCTGCATCGTCTTGAAAAAGAGTCATGAAGGACTCGGCATCATCAATGCCACAAAGAGGGATGGTGGTGAAGTCGAACTTGGGAGTATCGTCTTGGAGATCGTCGGGCTTGGACATCTTGGTGGTACTATCCTCATGCTCGTCTTCATGGAGCTTGGTCATCGCGAAGTGAGCTTGGGGTGGAGAAGCTTTGGCCTTCATGAGTTCTTGTTCCGCCTTGAGAGCACCAATGTAGTTGTCGTCGAGGGACTTGTACTTCTCGAGGAAGATCATCTTGGAGATGTTGTTGTGCAATCCCATCATGAAGTGGAACTTCATCGAAATGGGGTCGTCCACGTCGGCTCGTCGCAAGGCAATCTTCATCTCCTTGAAGTACTCGTCGATGGACTTGGATACTTGGATGGTGTTCTCCAATTGGCGTTGAAGTTGTTCCGTGTAGGTTGGAGGTACAAACTCTCGCCGCAAAGCTCTTTTCTTCTTGGGCCAACTCATGTCGTAGGTCTCCGAAGGTGCGTGAAGCCACCATGTGGACGCGTAGTCGTGGAAGTTCCTTGTGGCGCACTTCACTTGATCTTCGGGAGGAACTTGATGTAGCTTGAGGTAGTCATCCTTCAAATGCTCCCACTCGAGATACTCCTTGGGTTCTAGAGTCCCATAGAAAGGAATCTCATGGTCGATGTCGAGGTCGTAGTAGCTCGTGGAAGTCACGGGCTTGAGCTTGGGGAGCTTCTCTTGAAGTGCTTGTGGGCGAAGATGCCATATGTCCGTAGGCGAAGATGCCAAGGGAGATGGTGAAGTCGTTGAGCGGTTGTTGGTGTTGAGCTCTTGACCTTCACGTTCGTGGTGGTGATGGTGTCGATGCCGATGTGACCTTGCCGGAGATGGTAGCTCGGAGGCTTGTGCTCTTGAGCGTCTTCTCGAAGATGAGGAAGACCGCTTGTAGGACTTGATGAGGGCTTTGATCTCCTCCATTTGAGCTTGCATCTTGGCGACGTTGGAGTTGTTCGTGGCATCGAACTCGTTGTTGTTGCTGTAGACCGAAGATGAAATTCCTTGCCTATCCATCACTCCAATAGAAAAATGTGAGTGGTAGAAAGAGAAGAACGAATACCAAATGTACCTTGACCGAAGTTGAAAGTGGATCAATGATCACTCCAATGTGGACAAGGAAATAGCACAATTGGTACCAATTCTTGTCGGTTTCTCACACCTACACAAATAAGGCTTATGGTGGAGCTCGGTGAGGATAGTGGCACAAAAAATTTGATGCAAAATGTTAGCAAGAGTCAATAATGTTGAAAGAGATTCACAAATTCGCAAGTGAAACAAGTAGACCAATAGCAATATGTGGCACACGGAAACGCACACATGGATAGATAAATGGGGTCGTGCAACCAAGGATGAGCACAAAATGCGGAACCCATGGAAAACGCTCATGTTGGACAAATCAAGAGAGACACTAGCACGATTGCTCTATAGGCGGATACGACACTTGTGCACAACCTATAGGATGCAAAATGGATTACTTCCTATCCCAAGTATACATGTATGATGTTCCGGTGGTCTGATCCAAGATGATCGGATATGACAATCTTATATGCAATGTGGTATGATGCTATGGCACTTGCTTACAAGCTTCTTTGCTCTTTCTCTTTTGCTTAAAAGCTTATTCTTTTTGTTTTCTTTGTATGGCCACTTTTGCACAATGCACAAACCAAGATAGCTATTGTGTATATGCGGGAACAAACTTGAGGCACATGAGATGCTATGGTACCAATATGATATGGTATGGTATGCAATGTATGGTGTAGATCACTAATGTGCACAAGTAACATTGCCGGCAATACTCAAATGGCTAGTCTCGATAGGCAAGTGACGCAAAATGGGCTAGGGGTTATCCATGCAATGGCAAGGGAATATACAATGGAGGGATACCACAATACCAAGATGATATGGAGGTTACCGTCCGTGTCGATGCTGAGTGGCGGTGATCTTGATGGAGATATATGGAGACTCTACCCTAAGTAGCCGAAACACCTTAGGAAACGGAAAAAACCGCGAACTCAAAATCTCAAATGTCGAATGTCAAATGGTGGTAGCGGGATGCGGTGGTGGTTTTGTGGAAGCTCAATGGAATTGCGGAATGGCAATGATGGGTTATGAGACACAATGCGGAAATGGAGGGTAAGGTTGGATATACACAGTGTCGGAGTTGGAAGCCCGATCCCTAAGTAGCTGAAACACCTTAGGAGACACAACTCACAACACAAACAAAATTGGGTTAAGTTTGGGTGGTGGAAGTGTATTGTGGGTAAGCCTATGCGGGAGTTATGGTGGTGGTGGTAGTTGATGAAGAAGCAACCGTCCCTAAGTATCCTAAACACCTTAGGAGACTCAAATCACTCCTCAAGCAACCACAAAGGCGATGGGGAACAAAATTGGTTAGGTTGCGGAAGTTGGTGGTGGAGTAGCGAAGGATGTGGTGGAAGCCCTAGGCAAAGATGCCAAAGTTCCAAAATTTTGATGGAGTCAAATGGTTTTGGTAGTATTTTTGTTTGAAGGAGGATGTCAAGAGCTTTTGAACGAGCTAAAGAACGTGAAAATCGAACTCCGGATGAATTAGTTATGGACAAAACGGTGAAACGGGGGTGGCTGAGATGTCAGGGGCCGGACATCCGGGGTCGGGGCCGGAAATCCGGGACCTGATGTCCAGAACCGTGCAGATTTGGCACTCCAGGAGCCGGATGTCCGGCCTGATGGCCCGGATGTCCGGCCCGACGATTCCAGATCGGTATTTGGACTTCGAAACTCGATTTGGGGGCGGAAATAGATGATTTTAGGGGCAAAATTGCGGAGATTTCATGGATGGAAAGTGGGGAAACTTGGGGATATGTTAGATCCACTTGAAACCAAGCAAATCCATGGATCAAATTCAACAAAACTTCATCAAACCAACAAATCACAAAAAAAATTGGGGCTATTTTTGGTCGGGATTTTCGAATTTATGACGAAATCAACAAAATTAGGCTAAAAACACAACGGGGAGGCTCCAAAATAATGATCAACGTGGCTCATGATACCAAGATGATATCATGAGACAAGTTGGCTCTGATCCAAGATGATGTAGAATAGAACCCTAATTGCCCAATCTTTCACGAAAGGAGCTGATCCCGCGAAGAACACAAGGAACATGAGGGGAAAACGAGGGGAATCACGAGGGGAAACATGAGAGAAACACTAAAACCAACAAGAATGATCACACATGTGCTAGATCCTCGAAATACAAAGAGAGATACACGATCCAAAGTCAACAATGGACGATACAAGAGGTAACGGTCTTCTCCGTGAGGAGGTCTTGAGGGGGCCGCCCAAGAGGGGGTCTTGATGATCTTCTCCGCAAGGAGGTCTTGAATCCAAGGTGGATCTTCTCCGTAGAGGCTGCGGTCTCTCTCGTGGAGTAGATCCGATATGGATGAGCGTAGCTCTATCTCTCAAATGAGCAAAACCAATGGTAACCCTAAAACGCAGGTGGAGGGGAGTATATATTGTCTAAGGGGTGAAGGGGTACATGGGCCACGGCCCAGATGCGCTGCACGCATGCAGGGGGGCCAGATGTCCGGGCATCGGGCCGGAAGTCCGGGTGATGCGGAGCATCCCAAGGTCATCCCCATGGACCTACCATCGTCTCATCAAGTGCCTACTGGACCCATGACTCGATCACGTGCAAGAGCCTTTGAAACCGAGGTGACATCTCTCCTCTCACAATTCCACTTCGATGCGCATGAAGCATGGCTACTACCTCATATGGATACTTTGTGCATACTCAGGTACAATGGAGAAGCTAAGGAGCAAGGACAAGAAGAAGAGGAAGATGGACGAGAAGACGGAGAAGAAGAAGAGACATGCGTCAACTCTCTGGACAGCCCGGAACTTCCGGCCAGAGCCCGTAACTTCCGGCCCCCGGACCTTCCGGCCGACCCGGAGCTTCCGGCCTCCGACGACTCTGACCAGCCCAGGCGTGCCAACTCTCGGGTTAGCCCGGACCCCGCCCCAGACCTTCCGGCGCCCGGAACTTCCGTCCTGCCCGGACCTTCCGGCCCCCGGATGCCAGCACAGCTCCATCGCGCCATCTCTCTGGTTAGGCCAGACCCTCCCCGGAACTTCCGGCGCCCAGAACTTCCGGCCTAGCCTGAAACTTCCGGCCCTGCCTGTGCGCAGCCACTCGGGCCTGAGGCCCATGTACCCCTTCACTTCGTCCCCCTTTTGCACTTAGACTATAAATAGACCCCCCTTTCATCCTAGCTAGGGTTAGCATTGGTTTAGCTCATATTACGAGATAGAGCTTCGCTCATCCATACCGATCTCCTCCTCGAGAGAGACTGCGGCCCCTCTTCGGAGAAGATCTACTTGGATTCAAGACCCCCTCTTGGGCGGCCCCATCAAGACCTCCTTCTAGGAGAAGAACCGGTTACTTGTATCGTCCTTTGTTGACCTTGGATCATTGTGTATCTCTTTGTGTTTCGAGGATCTAGCACATGTGTAATCGAATCTTGTTGGTTTGAGTGTTCCTCTTGTGTTTTCCCTCGTGAATCCCCCACATGTTCTTCGTGTTTCTCTTTGGGATCCGCTCCTTTCGTGAAAGATCGGCCACCTAGGGTTTCGCCCTACATCATCTTGGTATCATGAGCAAGGTTGATCATGATTTCGGAGCCCCCCTCTTCGTTTTTCTAGCTTGATTTTGTTGTTTTTCGTCCTAATCCAAAAATTCCCCACAAAAATAGCCCCAAATTTTTTTTGTCATTTGTTCGTGTGTTAAGATTTTGTTGGTTTTGATCCGTGAAGTTTGTGTGTGGCTCGTAGATCTAGCCTCCCCACCTTATTTTCCTCCAATTTCTTCTTCTTCCCCTTCGGATCTGGGCTTTTCCCCAAGTTTTTCCACCCAAATCCACGAACCCTAAGTCCCTGTTTTTGGCAGAATCCCGACCCCCGGAACTTCCGGTCCAGCCCAGACATTCCGGCCCCGGACCTTCCGGCCTCCCTGGAACCTCCGGACCCCGGACCCTCCGTCTTGCCCGGAACTTCCGGCTTCGATACAAAGTCTGCACTACCTCCACATCTTCGCCAAATTCCACCAAATTTTCTTTCGGTGCTCACCATATGCCATATATACTTCCTCATACCTCCACTATTTCTGCAAAACCGTCCCAATATCCATACCCACACCACCACCTAACCGCCACCTACTCCGACGATTTTGGTCGCCTTTGGTTTTGAGATTTTGAGTTGCGATACTGTATCCTTTTGTGTTTCGGCTATCTAGGTACGGTTCGACATCGACATCACCGCCACTCATTTTCTCCGCGGACGCGTCATCAACACCGGTCATCAACAACGACCACCTCGACTATGACTTGGTACTCGTGCCACCATTTTGACACCATACCGGAACATATCACTCTTGCCATTACATTGATAGCCATCATAGCCTTACTCCTTTGCGTTGCTTACCCATCGAGACTAGCCATTGAGTATTGCCGGCAACGAGACTTGTGCACATTAGTGATCATACTTCCCATAGCATACATACCATCATCTTGTTGCATCTCTTGGTATCATCTCTTGTGTCACAAAGTTTTCATCGCATACTCACTTGCTATATTGGTTCGTCAAGCATTGCATGAGAAAAGAGCTCAAACTTCAAAGAGCCAAACAAGCTTTTAAGCAAAGAGGAAAGATAAGCAAAGAGCTTTTAAGCAAGAACCATAGCATCATACAACATTAAGATTGTCATACTTGATCATATTGGATCATATCATAGCAACACCTTGCATAAAACATATTTGGGATAGAAGTTGTTGCATTTTTGCTAAGTAGGTTGTGCACAAGTTCTTGTATCCGCCTATCGTGCAATCGTGCTAGCGTCTCTCTAGTGTTGTGCAACAAGAGCATTTTTGTGGATTCCACATTTTGGCTCACCCTTGGTTGCACAACCCCATCTTATCTTTTTGCGTGTGTGTTTCCGTGTACCTTATATGCTTGGTCTACTTGTTACATTACATCTTGCGAATCTTTTCCAACATTATTGAAGCTCACTTACAATTACATCAAATTTTCTGCCACCATCCTAACCAAGCTCCACCAAAAGCTTTTACTTGTGTAGGTGTGAGAACCGACAAGAATTGGTACCAATTGTGCTATTTCCTTGGTATACATTGGAGTCATATTTGATCCATTGTCAACATCAGTCAAGGTACATTTGATATTGGTTCTTCCCTTTCTTCCACTCACACTTGTCTTGGAATGATGGATAGGCCAAGTACTTCTACCAACCCGCTCTTCATGGAGCAAGACGACGACATGAACTCCTTCGTCACCAAGAGTCACCTCTTTGGTGCACAGCGTGCTTTACATCAAGAGCAACAAGCTATGAGTGAACGCATCGACAACCTTGCCGCCGACTTACGACTTTCCGAGCAATGCACAAGAGACTACTTTGACAACAAGCTCGATCATCACAAGCAAGAAAATGACGCAAGGATGGACGAGATTCGCGCTTTGTTGCTCAACCGCTCTTCTTCCACTTCAAGAAGGAGCCATTCAAGTCGACACTCCGATGACACCATCTCCAGTTCAAGTACACCATCATCGCACACTCTTTGTCGAGCCGCGCGCAACGAGCGTCAAGCAAACCTCAATCCACTTCGAGACACCGACTTGCAAGAACATCGACGACGTCAAGCCGAAGAAGCCTTTGCGCTAGCTCGGGAACGACAACGCCAACGTCAACACGAACAAGAGGAGTGAGCGCGACAACATCAAGATGCACAAGACGCCGAGGCGGAACGCCAAGAACAACAACTACGTGCAGCTCAAGCACTTGAAGCGCAACGTGCCCTTCATGAATCAAGTCGTGTCGTAGCCGACCGAGGCCGACAAGCTCGACTACATCAAGATGCACTGCGCGATGAAGCTCAAGAAAGAATTTATCAAAGACGTGTGCATCAACAAGCTCCTCGTCCAGATAGACAAGCGCCTCATCAAGATAGACAAGCTCCCCCTCAAGAGAGACAAGAACATCACGTCCATCGAGAACAAGAAGACAATGGACCCAATCCTCGACAAGAGCAACATGAGGAAGACTTCCAACTTCGTCAAGAGCATCACGAGTTGAACAATCATCTACAACATGGGCATCATCATCCCCAACCCCAACACAATGAAGAGCAACGCTACGGCAAGCTCAAGTTCACCATGCCCAAGTTCAACGGAAGCAACGATCCCGAAGAATACCTTTCATGGGCACTGAAAGTTGACAAGATCTTCCGTTTTGCACAATTATGAAGAAGAGAAGAAGAACGCAATGGCATCCCTTGAGTTCCAAGACTATGTCCTCATTTGGTGGGAAAAAGTCATTGAGCGCCGCGAGGCAAGAGGTGAACCACCCATCACTACTTGGGCACAAATGAAGGATGTCATGAGAGCACGATTCGTGCCAAACTACTACAACCGCGACCTCTTCAAGAAACTTCAACAACTCAACCAAGGCACCAAGAGCGTTGAAGAGTACTACAAGGAAATGGAGATTGTCATGATACGAGCCAATGTCAAATAAGATGATGAGCAAACTATGGCAAGGTTCTTGAATGGACTCAATCATCCTATCAAGAAGATCGCCGACTTCCAACCATACTCGAACCTCATCAAGCTAGTGCATCAAGCTACCAAAGCGGAATGGCAAGTACAAGACGACTTCAAGTATGCCAAGTTCTCATCCAAGTCCTATGGCATCTCCAACAATCAAGCTTCGACGACTCCAACACCTTCTACCTCAACCAACCCTTCTACAAGCAACGGCGACAAGTCAAGTTACAAAAAAGCTTCAACAAGCTCAAGTCATCCTCCTACTACAAGCAACTTCAAGAAAGCTCCATCATCATCTATTCCACCCGATGAGACCATCAAGACAAGTTCTATCAAATGCTTCACAAGCGGCGGCCGAGGCCACAAGTCCTTCGAGTGCACAAACAAGCGCACCATGATCCTCAACGACGACGGAACCTATGACTCCATGAGTGAAGGAGAAATGGAAGCTCTTGAGCAAGTGGCCATGCACCGACAAGTGAACAATGAAGATGAAGATGACCAAGTCTTTTGCGATGAAGATTCAAGCCCCGCTCTTGTTGTCTCCAATGTCTTGACTCTTCAACATCAACAAGACGAAGATCAAAGATGCCATATCTTTCACACCAAGGCCAGGATCAATGGACGATCCGTCAAGGTCATCATCGATGGAGGGAGTTGCCACAACTTAGCAAGTGAAGAACTATGCTCCAAACTCCAATTGGTCAAGATGAAGCACCCTCACCCCTACAAGGTTCAATGGCTAAGCGACACCAGCACCATACAAGTCGAGCATAGAGTACAAGTCTCTTTCAAGATCGGCGCCTATGAAGACACATTGGAATGTGATGTCCTTCCGATGACCGTTTGCCAGCTCCTCCTTGGACGGCCATGGCAATTTGACCGAGGTGTCATTCACAATGGGCGTACAATTCACTATAGCTTCAAGATGAAAGGGAAAGAGTTCGTGCTACGTCCTATGTCTCCAAGCCAAGTGATCGCCGACAAGCAAGCCACCCATTGTGGAGAAAATAGTGAGAGAGCGATCCACCAAAAAGTGAGTGAGCGCCACAAGCCAAAATTGAGTGACTCCACGATGACCGACAAGAAAAACTTAGTTCTCTTTGCCACAAAACGTGAGATGAGAGAAGTGTGTGAGCCCATCAAGTGTCCTACACTATGTCCTATTGTGCAAGGACGAGGTCACACAAACTAACAACTCTCACGATCTACCTTTGGTGTTATCTTCTCTATTGCAGGAATTCCAGGATGTTTTCCCTGATGAGCTACCTCCGGGTCTACCTCCACTACGAGGCATTGAGCACCGAATTGATCTCATCCCCGGAGCGCCGCTTCCCAACAAAGCTCCATACCGCGTCAACCCCGAAGAAACCAAAGAAATACAAAGGCAAGTAAAGCATCTAATAGACCATGGTCATGGCGTGAAAGTTTGAGTCCTTGTGCCGTACCGGTCATTCTTGTACCAAAACGTGATGGTAGCTTTCGCATGTGCTCCGATTGTAGACCTATCAATGCTATCACCGTTCGTTATAGGTACCCCATTCCACGCCTTGATGATATGCTTGATGAACTTAGCGGTGCCACTATATTTTCCAAAATTGATCTTAAGAGTGGTTACTATCAAATCCGCATACAAGAGGGTGATGAATGGAAAACCGCATTCAAAACCAAGTTTGGTTTGTATGAGTGGTTAGTCATGCCTATGGGTCTCTCGGAAGCACCGGGCACTTTTATGCGCCTTATGAATCATGTCTTTCGCCCTTACATTGGTATATTTGTTGTGGTTTACTTCGATGACATTCTTGTGTTTAGCAAATCTATCCAAGATCATGTCACCCATGTCCGCATCGTTTTGCAAACTCTTAGGAAAGAGTGTCTCTATGCTAATATGGAGAAATGCCTTTTTGGTGTTGATAAGCTCGTTTTCTTAGGATTTGTTGTCTCTTCTAAGGGTGTTCATGTAGATGAGTCCAAGATCAATGCTATTAAAACTTGGCCCAACCAACCAATTTGCAACAAGTGCGTAGTTTTCTTGGTTTAGCTGGTTTCTACCGTAGAATTGTGAAGGATTTTAGCACCATTGCTTCACCTTTACATGCTTTGAGCAAGAAGAACGCACCTTTTGTTTGGGGACCATATCAAGATATTGCTTTCAATGAGCTTAAGAATTTGCTTACTCATACTCCCGTGCTTGCTTTACCCAACTTCGACAAGCCTTTTGAGATTCATTGCAATGCTAGCGGTAATGGCATAGGAGGTGTGTTGACGCAAGAGAAGCGCCCCATAGCTTACTTTAGTGAGAAACTTTCCGGAGCGCAACTCAACTATCCCATCTATGAAAAAGAGCTATATGCTTTAGTCCGTGTTTTACATGAATGGGAACATTACCTTCGTCCCCATGAGTTTATCATTCATACCGATCATGAGACCCTCAAGTATCTCAAGGGTCAAACTAAGTTGAACAAGCGTCATGCTAAATGGAGTGAATTCATTGAGTCTTTTCCCTATGTCATCAAGTACATCAAGGGTAAAGAAAACATCGTAGCAGATGCGCTTTCCCGAATTTGCATGCTTGTCATGCAACTTGAATTAGATGTAATTGGCTTCGAGCATATCAAAGACTTATATGAGCATGATACAACTTTTGCCTTTCCTTATGCCAAGTGTTTGATGCATACTTCTTGGGATCGATATTACATCAAAGATTGATACCTTATGAGAGATAACAAACTTTGCATTCCCGAGTCCTCGCTTCGTTTGTTGCTTTTGCAGGAATCTCATGGAGGAGGCTTAATGGGACACTTTGGTCGCGACAAGACATTTGCTATGCTCTCCAAGAACTACTTTTGGCCCAAGATGCATCGCGACGTCAATCGCTTCACCAACCGTTGTTCTACATGTCGCAAAGCTAAGTCTAAAGCCAAATCTCATGGCCTCTATATGCCACTTCCAATTACATATCAACCATGGGAATATATTAGCATGGACTTTGTGCTTGGTTTACCTAGAACTCGAAATGGCAAGGATTCCGTTTTTGTTGTCGTGGACCGTTTCTCCAAAAGGGCTCATTTCATTCCTTGCAACAAGATAGACGATGCTTCACATATTGCAAATTTGTTTTGTAGGGAAATCATGCGTCTTCATGGAGTGCCAAAGACTATCGTCTCGGACCGTGATGTCAAGTTCCTTAGCTACTTTTGGAAGACCCTATGCACCAAGCTCGGAATCAAGCTACTCTTCTCCACGGCATACCATCCTCAAACCGACAGCCAAACGGAGGTGACAAACCACACACTCTCCTCTCTACTTCGAGTACTCATCAAGAAGAACATCAAGGAGTGGGAGGAGTGTCTACCCATCGCCGAGTACGCCTACAACTGAGAAAGACATTCGACTACCGGCAAGTCCCCCTTCGAGGTCGTCTATGGCTTCAACCCATTGTCCCCATTGGACATTCTACCTCTACCTCTTCAAGAGCGCACAAACTTGGACGCGAGTGCCCGAGCAAACTTCCTCAAGAAGATGCATGAAGATACAAGAAACACCATCGAGCGCCAAGTTCAACGCCTTGCGACCAAGCTCAACTTCAACAAGCAACCTATGGTCTTCAACATTGGTGATCGAGTGTGGCTACACCTTCGTAAGGACCGCTTCCCACAAGAACGCAAATCCAAGCTTCGCCCACGAGCGGATGGACCCTTCAAGGTGCTTGCACGCTACAACGACAACGCTTACAAGATCGACCTTCCACACGACAAGTACAACGTGAGCGACATCTTCAACGTCAAAGATCTCTCTCCTTTCCATGGTGATGAAGATTTTGATCCGAGGACGGATCTTCCCCAAGGGAGGGGAGATGATGCGGAGCATCCCAAGGTCATCCCCATGGACCTACCATCGTCTCATCAAGTGCCTATTGGACCCATGACTCGATCACGTGCAAGAGCCTTTGAAACCGAAGTGACATCTCTCCTCTCACAATTCCACTTTGATGCGCATGAAGCATGGCTACTACCTCATATGGATACTTTGGGCATACTCAGGTACAATGGAGAAGCTAAGGAGCAAGGACAAGAAGAAGAGGAAGATGGACGAGAAGACGGAGAAGAAGAAGAGACAGGCGTCAACTCTTTGGACAGCCCGGAACTTCCGGCCAAAGCCCGGAACTTCCGGCCCCCGGACCTTCCGGCCGACCCGGAGCTTCCGGCCTCCGACGACTCCGACCAGCCCAGGCGTGCCAACTCTCGGGTTAGGCTGGACCCCGCCCCGGACCTTCCGGCGCCCGGAACTTCCGGCCTGCCCGGACCTTTTGGCCCCCGGATGCCAGCACAGCTCCACTGCGCCATCTCTCTGGTTAGGCCGGACCCTCCCCGAAACCTCCGGCGCCCGGAACTTCCGGCCTAGCCCGGAACTTCCGGCCCTGCCTGCGCGTAGGCACTCAGGCCCGAGGCCCATGTACCCCTTCACTTCGTCCCTCTTTTGCACTTAGACTATAAATAGACCCCCCTTTCATCCTAGCTAGGGTTAGCGTTGGTTTAGCTCATATTACGAGATAGAGCTTTGCTCATCCATACCGATCTCCTCCTCGAGAGAGACTGCGGCCCCTCTTCGGAGAAGATCTACTTGATTCAAGACCCCCTCTTGGGCAGCCCCATCAAGACCTCCTTCTAGGAGAAGAACCGGTTACTCGTATCGTCCTTTGTTGACCTTGGATCATCGTGTATCTCTTTGTGTTTCGAGGATCTAGCACATGTGTAATCGAATCTTGTTGGTTTGAGTGTTCCTCTTGTGTTTTCCCTCGTGAATCCCCCTCGTGTTCTTCGTGTTTCTCTTTGGGATCCACTCCTTTCGTGAAAGATCGGCCACCTAGGGTTTCGCCCTACATCACCGGGCCTTCCCGAGACGCCTGATGTCCGGGCGCTGGGGCCGGATGTTCGGGCTGGCAGGGTCCAACCTTGTTGCTCTCTGGAATGGCGGGGTCCGGATTTTCGGGCTGGAGGCCGGATGTCCGGGGGCTCGGGGCGCGCCGGATGTCCGGGCTGGTCGCCGGATGTCCAGGCCCTATAGACTTGGCCGCTGGCTCCTTGCTGCTGGTGACACGTCCAGGGGCCGGATGTTCGGGCCAGGGCCGGATGTCCGGGTCCTGGAAGTTGTCTTTGTCTTCTTCCGTTGTCGCTTCCATGCTTCCCTCGCGGATGGTGTAGTTGTTCCTTGGCGCTTGCACTCCTGCTCGTCATCCGTAGTGTTCCGACAATACCTATGCGTGCACACGAGAGGGTGTCAAGTAGTATACCATCCTCGAAGGGGTCAAGTGAGCACATGTAAAGGAGATGATTCACCTTTATGTATGTGAAGTAGATGTCGCACGTGTCACTTGCCAAATGGACTCTTGACATGGTGATGTCCATAGGATGGTCTGCGTCATCAGGTTGAAGCTTTTTCACATAAGCATCGCAGCCCCAAACTTTAAGAAACGACAGCTTAGGTTTCTTACCAAACCACAGTTCATATGATGTCGTCTCAATGGATTTAGATTGTGCCCTATTTAATGTGAATGCAGTTGTCTCTAAATCATAACCTTAAAACAACAGCGGTAAATCGATAAGAGACATCATAGATCGCACCATATCTAATAAAGTATGGTTACGATGTTCGGACACACCATGACGCTGTGGTGTTCCAGGTGGCGTGATTTGTGAAACTATTCCACATTGTTTCAAATGAAGACCAAACTCGTAACTCAAATATTCTCCACGGTCAGGTCGTCGAAACTTTATTTTCTTGTTATGATGATTTTCCACTTCACTCCGAAATTCTTTGAACTTTTCAAATGTTTCAGACTTATGTTTCATTAAGTAGATATACTCATAACTGCTCAAATCATCTATGAAGGTTAGAAAATATCGATACCCGCCGCAAGCCTCAACACTCATCGGACCACATACATCAGTATGTATTATTTCCAATAAGTCAGTTGCTCGCTCCATTGTTCCGGAGAACGGAGTCTTAGTCATCTTGCCCATGAGGCATGGTTCGCAAGCATCAACTGATTCCAAAAGCCCATTAGCATGGAGTTTTTTCATGCACTTTACACCAATATGACCTAAACGGCGGTGCCACAAATAAGTTGCACTATCATTATTAACTTTTCATCTTTTGGCTTCAATATTATGAATATGTGTATCACTACAATCGAGATTCAACAAAAATAGACCACTCATCAAGGGTGCATGACAATAAAAGATATTACTCATATAAATAGAACAACCATTATTCTCTGATTTAAATGAATAACCGTCTCGCATCAAACAAGATCCAGATATAATGATCATGCTCAACGTTGTCACCAAATAACAATTATTTAGGTCTAAAACTAATCCCAACGGTAGATGTAGAGGTAGCATGCCAACGGCGATCACATCGACTTTGGAACCATTTCCCACGCACATCATGACCTCGTCCTTAGCCAATCTTCGTTTAATCCGTAGCCCCTATTTCGAGATGCAAATATTAGCAACAGAACCAGAATCAAATACCCAGGCGCTACTACGAGCATTGGTAAGGTACACATCAATAACATGTATATCAAATATACCTTTCACTTTTCCATCCTTCTTATCAACCAAATACTTGGGGCAGTTCTGCTTCCAGTGACCAGTCCCTTTGCAGTAGAAGCACTCAGTTTCAGGCTTAGGTCTAGACTTGGGCTTCTTCCCTTGAGCAGCAACTGGCTTGTTCTTCTTCTTGAAGTTCCCCTTCTTCCCGTTGCCCTTTTTCTTGAAACTAGTGGTCTTGTTAACCATCAGCACTTGATGCTCCTTCTTGATTTCTACCTCCATAGCCTTTAGCATCGCGAAGAGATCCGGAATTGTATTTTCCATCCCTTGCATATTATAGTTCATCGTGAAGCCTTTATAGCTTGGTGGCAGTGATTGAAGAACTCCTGTGCCATCAGGAAGATTAACTCCCAGCTGAGTCAAGTGGTTATGGTACCCAAACATTCTGAGTATGTGTTCACTGACAGAACTATTCTCCTCCATTTTGCAGTTGTAGAACTTGTTGGAGACTTCATATCTCTAAACTCGGGCACTTGCTTGAAATATTAACTTCAACTCCTGGAACATCTCATATGCTCCATGACGTTCAAAACGTCTTTGAAGTCCCGATTCTAAGCCGTAAAGCATGGCACACTGAACTATTGAGTAATCATCAGCTTTGCTCTGCCAGTCGTTCATAACATCTGGAGTTGCTCCTGCAGCGGGTCTTGCACCTAGCGGTGCTTCCAGGACGTAATTCTTCTGTGCAGCAATGAGGATAATCCTCAAGTTACGAACCCAGTCCATGTAGTTGCTACCATCATCTTTCAACTTAGCTTTCTCTAGGAACGCATTAAAATTCAAGGGAACGGTAGCACGGGCCATTGATCTACAACAACATAGATATGCAAAAACTATCAGGTACTAAGTTCATGATAAATTAAAGTTCAATTAATCATATTACTAAAGAACTCCCACTTAGACAGACATCCCTCTAGTCATCTAAATGATGACGTGATCCATATCAACTAAACCATGTCCGATCATCACGTGAGATGGCGTAGTTTTAAATGGTGAACATCTCTATGTTGATCATATCTACTATACGATTCACATTCAAACTTTCGGTCTCAGTGTTTCGAGGCCATATCTGCATATGCTAGGCTCGTCAAGTTTAACCCGAGTATTCTGCACGTGCAAAACTAGCTTGCACCCGTTGTATGTGAACGTAGAGCTTATCACACCCGATCATCATGTGGTGTCTCGGCACGACGAACTATAGCAATAGTGCATACTCAGGGAGAACACATATACCTTGAAATTTAGTGAGGGATCATCTTACAATGCTACCGCCGTACTAAGAAAAATAAGATGCATAAAAGATAAACATCACATGCAATGAAAATATGTGACATGATATGGCCATCATCATCTTGTGCCTTTCATCTCCGTCTCCAAAGCACCGTCATGATCTCCATCGTCACCGGCTTGACACCTTGATCTCCATCGTAGCATCGTTGTTGTCTCGCCAACTATTGCTTCTATGACCATCGCTACCTCTTAGTGATAAAGTAAAGCAATTACATGGCAATTGCATTTCATACAATAAAGCGACAACCATAAGGCTCTTGCCAGTTGCCGACAACTTCTACAAAACAAGATCATCTCATACAACAATTTATATCTCATCATGTCTTGACCATATCACATCACAACATGCCCTGCAAAAACAAGTTAGACGTCCTCTACTTTGTTGTTGCAAGTTTTACGTGGCTGCTACGGGCTTCTAGCAAGAACTGTTCTTACCTACGCATCAAAACCACAATGATTTTATCATCATCCATAGTCAAACTCGATTCAACTAAAGTTGGAGAAACAGACACCCGCTAGCCACCTATGTGCGAAGCACGTCAGCAGAACCAGTCTCATGAACGCGGTCATGTAATGTCGGTCTGGGCCGCTTCATCCAACAATACCGCCGAATCAAAGTAAGATGTTGGTGGTAAGCAGTATGACTATTATCGCCCACAACTATTTATGTTCTACTCGGGCATATCATCTACGCATAGACCTGGCTCGGATGCTACTGTTGGGGAACGTAGCATGCAATTTAAAAAAATCCTACAATCACGCAAGATCTATCTAGGAGATGCATAGCAACGAGACGGGGAGAGTGTGTCCACGTACCCTCGTAGACCGAAAGCGGAAGTGTTAGGTTAACGCGGTTGATGTAGTCAAACGTCTTCATGATCCATCCGATCCAAGTACCGAACGTAGGGCACCTCCGTGTTCAGCACACGTTCAGCTCGATGACGTCCCTTGAGCTCTTGATCCAGTAGAGGGTCGAGGGAGAGTTTCGACAGCATGACGGCATGGTGACAGTGATGGTGATGTGATTCGCGCAGGGCTTCGCCTAAGCACTACGATGCTATGACTGGAGGAGTAAACTATGGAGGGGGGCACCACACATGGCTAAGAAACAACTGTTGTACCTTTGGGGTGCCCCCTGCCCATGTATATAAAGGAGGGGGAAGAGGAGGCCGGCCCAAGGGGGGCACGCCAAGAGGGGGGAGTCCTACTAGGACTTCGTTCCTAGTAGGATTCGGCCCCCCTCCCTCCTTCCAATGGAGAGGGGAAAGGGGGAGAGGAAGAAGGAAAGGTGGGCCGCGCCCCCACCTCGTGTCCAATTAGGATTGGGCTTGGGGGGCGCCACCTCCTGTGGCAGCCTCCCTCTCTCCTCTATTGCCCAATAGGCCCATTAACTTTCCCGGGGGTTTCTGGTAACCTCCCAGTACTCCGAAAAATCCCGGATCTTTTTCAGAACCATTCCGGTGTCCGTATATAACCTTCCAATATATCAATCTTTACCTCTGGACCATTTCAAGACTCCTCATCATGTCCGTGATCTCATCTGGGACTCCAAACAAACTTCGGTCACCAAAACACATAACTCATAATACAAATCATTATCAAAGGTTAAGCGTGCGGACCCTACGGGTTTGAGAACTATGTAGACATGACCGTGACACATCTCTGGTCAATAACCAATAGCGGAACCTAGATGCTCATATTGGCTCCTACATATTCTATGAAGATCTTTATCGGTCAAACCGCATAACAACATACGTTATTCCCTTTATCATCGGTATGTTGCTTGCCCGAGATTCGATCTTCGGTATCCTTATACCTAGTTCAATCTCATTACCGGCAAGTCTCTTTACTCATTGCGTAATAAATCATCCCACAACTAACTCATTAGTCACATTGCTTGCAAGGCTTATAGTGATGTGCATTACCGAGAGCGGCCCAGAGATACCTCTCTGATACAGGAGTGACAAATCCTAATCTCGATCTATGCCAACTCAACAAACACCATCGGAGACACCTGTAGAGCATCTTTATAATCACCCAGTTACATTGTGGCGTTTGATAGCACACAAAGTGTTCCTCCGGTATTCGGGAGTTGCATAATCTCATAGTCAGAGGAATATGTATAAGCCATGAAGAAAGCAATAGCAATAAAACTAAACGATCATAATGCTAAGCTAATAGATGGGTCTTGTCCGTCACATCATTCTCTAATGATGTGATCCCGTTCATCAAATCAAAACACATGTATATGGTCAGGAAACTTAACCATCTTTGATTAACGAGCTAGTCAAGTAGAGGCATACTAGGGACACTCTGTTTGTCTATGTATTCACACATGTCATAAGTTTTCGATTAATCAATTCTAGCATGAATAATAAACATTTATCATGATATAAAGAAATAGAAATAACAACTTTATTATTGCCTCTAGGGCATATTTCCTTCATGCACACACTCGTGTGGAATGAGGCAATCATGGCAGCGTGGTGCACATCAGGGATATTGCGGTGTACGCAGCTGAACCTCTTTACATACTTGCAGAGAGACTCCCCCTCCATCTCTGGTATTGCATGGAGATCATTGGGCTGAACGGGAACCTTGTGGCCCCCAGTAAAGGCACCAGCGAACTCATGGCACAGACCTGACTAGGATGAGATAGAGTTTTCCGGCAAGTTCATCAGCCACGACCTCACATTGCGCTTGAGTGCCAACGAGAAGTAATTGGTGAGAATCCTGTCTTCTCATCCTTTGGTGGCTTGCACCGTGATGGTGTAGATGCCCCAGAAATCGGATGGGTTGACCTTGCCGCCATACTTCTCTGGTAGCTCTGGTTCGAATGTATGGGAGGATGACCACTAGACTTGTCGCATCTTATGATTGAACGCTGGGCACCCCACCTCATAAGGCAGACACCTAGGGTACCCAATCATAGGCTCATCAACAATGGGTCTCGCGCGCATGTCGGCTTGATGGGGAGCTTCCTATTGAGGGAGTCTGGGAAGGAACCTAACTTCAGGAAGGAACTAACTTCAGGACAGGTCCTCCAGCTCGGTGGTTTCACTATGGGCACTCGCACGGCCGTTAAGCCAACGTCAGCCCCCACAATCGCCAAACATCACCTCTGTATCGGCCTTGAACACTATGAAAAGATGGATCCAGCGGATGTCTCGTCCTTGAACGAGCTGCTAGATCGCATCGCCGCCCTGGGGCTTGCAACAGACTATGATCGGATATGATCGGATCGGGCTCAAATCCAATCAGTGTGAAATCAACTCCCCGCCGATCACCCATCTAGTAATGGTCGTCGAGGAACGAGCCAAAAACACTTCTTCCCCTAAGTTGAAGACCAGCTATGTCCGGATCTCCGATTCACTTGAGCCGGACACCCTCCCTCGGGATGAGACTTCACGTCCTTCGAACTCGGGGTCGGACATAGAGCCCGGAAAGTACTTGGATCTTACTAGGCCCGAACTGGTGACCTCGGAGATCTCTCAAGCTCCAGATTCAATCTTGGGTCAGGATTCGGATTTTAACCCACCCACCCACCACAATCAATACTCTCCAAGTAATTCAGGCCCTCCAGACATATGTAACCTAATGTATGTATGGCAGCAACCTTGGGAAATGGTCCATCACTTCTGGGCCAGATTCCTCCTTGTTAAAAACAAGATCAAAGATTGCTGCAACGACGAAGCAATTTCGGTTTTTATCGTAATTGTACGAACGAGGAAATCCTGAATGCCCTCAACCGCTGTCGCATACAGACCTTCATGGAATTATCACACTTAGTACAGAAGTACTGTGCGATGGAAAGCACATGGAAGGCCCAGAAAGCCAGGTTGGAATCTGCTGCCTTTACGCAGTCCACCACATGGGCAAAACGGATACACCCCTACGAGGCATCCGATCATAAGCCCGTTGGCAAGAAAGAAAAAACCTCATGGGGCATAGAACTGTTCTTGACGAACTCCTCGACAAACCCTATCAAATACATGTGACGCCGAGTACCGAACCAACTCACAGCCTGCAAGAGCCCTTGGAAGTGGCTAAAAGCGGTGAGGCTATCCTCACCAACATTACTCCAGAGAAGCATTCTTCGGAGGATGATGACTTTAATGTCTTTACGGTCTCCAAGACTTTCTCTTCAAATAATCAGCGCAAAAGGGCGCTCCGCGACCTCGCCGAAATCAACCAAGTAACTGCAATGAGCCCTTGGAACGACGCGGCCATAACTTTCACCGCAGACGATGAACCAAGGGCCTGATTAGTCCGAGCACCAGTCGCCCTGGTCTTAAACCCAATTGTGGATGGCTTTCGACTCACCAAAGTGCTCATGGATGGCGGCGGCGGACTTAATCTCATCTATGAGGACACGCTCGACAAAATGCAAATTGACAAGACCCGTATCGAGCAAAGCAGTACCACCTTTCGAGGCATCATCCCCAGCCGGGAAGCACGATGTTTGGGGAAAATCAAACTTGATGTAGTATTTGGCACGCCTGAGAATTATAGGTCCGGAGAGTTGCTCTTTCACGTGGCCCCCTTCAACAGCGGATACCATGCACTTTTGGGGCACGACGCCTTCTCACCTTCCAAGCCATACCCCATTACGGGTACATGAAGCTTAAAATGTCGGGGCCCAACAAAGTAATCAATATCACCAGTGATCCGGATATAGCACTCCGCGCCAAAAACAAAACCGCATCCTTAGCCCTCGAGGCACTATCCGAAGCCCTTGCAGCCGAAGAACTTACCACCTTGAGATCCATGGTGGATAAAGACGATGTGATCCTCGATAAGAGGCCAAAATGTACCTCCTTCAAACCAGTAGATGAAATAGTAAAATTTCAAGTGCACCCGACGGATCCCAATAAAACAGCATCCATTGGAGCGCAGCTAGATCCAACAGTCGATGCCGCCCTACAAGCGTTCATGTGCCAAAATTGGGACATCTTTGTCTGGCACCTTTCGGACATGCCCGGGATCCCACGCAGACTGGCCGAACATAGCCTCAATATAATTAAGGGGTTCAAACCAGTCAAGCAAACACTGCGGCGATTTTCCGAACCCAAACGACAAGATATGGGGGAGGAGCTAGCCAAGCTACTCGAGGCCGGGTTCATTAGGGAAATCAAGCACCCGGACTGGCTAGCCAACTTGGTCGTGGTGCCGAAGAAGGATAAATCCTGGCGCCTTTGTGTTGATTTCAAAGACCTCAATAAGGCTTTCCCTAAGGACCCTTTCCCATTGCCCCGCATCGACCAAATTGTTGATGCAACCGCGGGACACGACTCATTGTGTTTCCTCGATGCTTACTCCAGATACCATCAGATTAAGATGAAGGAGTCCGACCAGGCCACAACGGCATTTATTACCCCATACGGGCCTTTTTGTTTCAACACTATGCCCTTCGGGCTTAAAAATGCTGGTGCCACTTACTAACGCATGATTCAAACATGTTTGGAAAAACAAATCGGCAAGACAGTGGAAGCATATGTGGACGACGTGGTCATCAAGACTAAACACGTCGAATCATTGGTGGACGATCTCCGCCTCACATTTGACAACCTCCGAACATATGACATACGGCTTAATCTAGAAAAAATGTGTTTTAGGTGTTCCAGTCGGAAAACTATCCAGGTTCATTGCTTCCAACAGAGGAATCGAACCGAACCTAGACAAAATCTGAGCCCTATCACAATTGACCATACCAACAGACTTAAAGCAGGTCCAAAAACTAGCTGGGTGTGTGGCAGCCTTCAGCCGCTTCATCTCCAGATTGGGAGAAAAGGCGTTACCACTGTATCGACTGCTCCGACGCACTGACCATTTCAAATGGACAGATGCGACTACAGCCGGATTGGAAGAAATAAAAACCTTGTTAGTAGGCAACCCAATCCTAGCTACCCCAGGTATTGGCGAGCCTATGTTACTCTTTATATTCGCGACTCACCAGGTAGTGAGCGTCGTGCTCGTCATCGAACGAGAGGAAGAGGCACACAAATTCCCCATCCAGAAACCAGTATACTATGTATCGGTGGTCCTTACACCATGCAAATCTCTATACCCTCACTATCATAAGGTAGCTTATGCAGTCTTTATGGCATCCCAAAAACTGAGGCACTATTTTCAAGAGTGTTCGGTCACAGTGGCATCCGAAGTACCACTAAATGACATCTTAAATAATCGAGATGCCACCGGCCGCATAGCCAAATGGGCTATTGAGCTCTTACCATTTGAAATAACATACAAACCATGCCGAGCAATTAAATCTCAGGTGTTGGCTGACTTTGTCGCCGAGTGGACGGAAGCAGAGCTCCCTAAAGAATACAGTACATACTCCAACTGGATCATGTACTTTGATGGCTCTAAAATGCTAGTCGGACTGGGGGCTGGTGGCATTTTGACATCCCCCACAGGGGACACAGTCCGCTACATGCTGCAAATCATGTATACGGACTCTAATAATGTAGCCAAATACGATGCACTTCTACATGGTCTCCGAATGGCTGTCTCCATGGGCATACAATGCCTAGAGGTGCGCAGCGATTCAAACCTCACAATATCCCAAATAAATGGAGAGTTAGATGCAAAAGATCCAAAATGGTGGCATATCAAAATGCCGTACTCAAAATATCGGCTCGGTTTGAGGGGCTCGAGTTCCATCACGTGGCTTAAGACAGTAACCAGGCAGCGGACATCCTCGCTTGAATGGGTGCCAAACGTGATCCCGTCCTGCCTAACACCTTTGATGAAAGGCTCTTTAAGCCATCTGTGGTATGGCAGGACGAGAGCGGGAATACTAGTCCGGACCCGATTATACCCCCAGCAGCCGAACACAATACATATATCATCGGGGGTTCGGGGACTGAAATAACACCCTCCGCCCATGTAATCATGGTCGTTATTGCTCCATGCACCGAACCCTTCCTGGCCTACCTTAATAGCCAGGAACTTCCTGATGATCAAAACGAGGCTCGTCGAATAGGGTGTTCTAAATCCTATAAAGTTCATGAAGGTGAGTTTTACAAGAAAAGCACTACTGGAGTCCTCCAAAGGAGCATCCCTGAAGAGGAGGGACGGCAACTCTTGGTTGAAATACATGCTATCCCAGGCGGCCATCATGCCACAGCTCGGGCCCTTGTAAGCAAGGCTTTCCGTATAGGTTTCTTTTGGCCAACAGCCCGAGCAGAGGCACAAGCCCTTGTGCAATGCTGCATGGATGTCAGCTTTTCGCCAATCAAAGTCATATGCCTCCCATTGCCTTAAAAACAATCCCCATTACCTGGCCTTTCGTGGTCTGGGGGCTAGATATGGTCAAACCCCTTAAAGGGGGAGGCCACAAGAAGAAGTATTTACTGGTTATGGTGGACAAATTCACTAAGTGGATAGAGGCCAAACCAGTAAAAACGACTAAAGCAGGGCCAGTGGTTGACTTTATATCCGGCGTGGCACGCCATTATGGTGTCCCGCACAACATTATCACTGATAACGGCTCCAATTTCACAGCCGATGAGGTGAAAAACTGATGTGCCAACTTGATCATTAAGCTCAATTATGCATCTGTGTACCACCCTCAAACAAATGGACAGGTTGAACGGGCTAACGGCCTCATAATGAGCAGCATTAAACCCAGACTGGTGCGCTCCCTATGAGAGTCAAATAAGCACTCGGTTGAGGAACACGATTTCGTGCTCTGGGGTTTGCGAACTACGCCTAATAGAACCACCGGATACACACCTTTTTTCATGGTATACGGGGCAGAAGCTGTCTTGCCCTGCGACATTATTCATGACTCGCCTCAAGTGCACATGTATGAAGAGAGAGAAGCCGAGCTCGATCGGTAGGGCGACCTAGACGGCCTTGAAGAGGACCGTGATATTGCATGAGCCCGTTCCGCATTTTATCAACAATAGGCTAGGAGATACCAAAGCAGAGAAGTGCAGGCCAAGACTTATAATGTCAGCGAACTCGTTCTGCGCCTCCCTGACAAGAAGAAGGATAAGCTCAAACCAAAATGGGAGAGCCCCTTCATCATAGACGAAGTTCTCACAGGAGGAGCCTATCGCCTTCGTAATGCATCGGATAATCACCTCGAGCCGAATCCATGGAGCACTGCTCGGCTCCGAGGATTCTACACATAATTCGGTTGCATCCTTTTCTTAGTCCTTTTTTCCCTTCTTATTCTCTCTTCTTCCTTTTTTCTTATATACTTCCTGGTGCATGTTCGGATATTCCAAACTATTAGGGGTACACATCTTTAAATATATATGCCCCACTATGACCGGGGGCTTCGACGAAGCTTATTATTAAAGCTTGGAGCTTATATTACCTATGTCGTTTGTTATATACACCTTTTGCCATTATATGCACTTCTATGGCTTAAGTTTTTGCTAAGCTAGGTTGCCTCACTCATGTGTTTATACCCTATGTTCCTGATTGTTAGACTAGGGTGTATAAGGAGCACCTCTGTGATTGATACAACCGGGTAATCCGGACCTGTACCTCAGACGGGTGAAGCCGAAAGCTAGCGTTCTTAAGAGAATAATTGGTCGGCAAGCAACGATAGATTATTACGTTCCTGTAACTCTTTGAAAAAAATAATGCGGGACAGGTTCCCCATAATTCGGATCAAAATCTAGGCACGCACAATTGAGCATGCCAACCCAAGGAAAGGAATCCTTAACGGAACTATTCTCCTTGGAAGGTGTTTCTTACATACGTAATATAACATACATCCCCGAACTAATTTTTTGTCTGTTCGAGCAATATGACTGGATTGCCTGGTTTCTGGACATAATGAATGTTTCTTACATTCCACAATAGTATCTGGAAACACTCCACCTTCTTGGCTCAGAGGCCGAAGCCGAAAGTCTGCGATGACAAAGTTTCACATGTCTGATCGGAGATAAAAATTCAAGAGTAAGAGGTACATTGATACATCAAAACAAGCACCAACTGTTTATCTATACCATCTATAAGACTGTCTAAACTATACTATTCTTGTGAGTACTTCGCAGCTATCATCACTTGGTCGTATACCAAATTCACGGGAATCTCCTTTCCGTCGGGCCCTCGAGGTCCAACTCGAGCCATATGATTTGGATCGAGTCCGGTGTAGCGTGTTTTCACCATCGCCCACGCTTTTCGTGCACCTTCCAGGCACGCGGGCGCCTTCCATAGCTCGAAATGGCACCGGGCACATTTGAATAGGTTCGCCAGCCCCTGCATACTTTTTGGAGGGGCATCGAACGGCCATAAAGCCTTCGCCATACTTTTCATAGCTTTTCGGGCCCTTTCATGCATCACGAACAGTCCCTTAAGCACGTCACCTCGCAATCCGGATACTTCCTCCTCAGGTCGACCGGTTAACAGACCTGCAATAACAAAGTTGTGACAATCCGGACTATGGATGATCTATGTCCTTTAGATGATTTAAAAGGTCATACCGAATATGCCGCCTTTCAACTTCTTATTTTCTCGCTATGAGGCCGATAACTGCGCCTTTAAGCTTTTTATCTCTTTGGCTTGTTTATTCTTTTCCTCCTCAAGCTGGTTCGTCTGATCAGTGGTCATTGTGGCCTTTTTCATCTTGGCAAGCTCCGTGGTGGCGGCATTCAGCTTTATTTGGTTTGTGTTCAGATCCTAGGACAATGCATTGTTCTTCTCCCTAAGAACCTGCAGGTTGTAATGATCCTTAAAACTATTGGCTTAACCGCTTCAAGTCTCGGGGGCTACTGGCATATATCTATTAAAATTGCAAAAAATATTACCTGCATATCCTTCGAAAATAGTTGACTAACTCCCGCAAGTCCGTCGCGGGCGGCTCAGATATATGCATCCATGGAGCTGAGTGCGGTAAATTCCTGATTGGAGAAAACTAGAGCGCGCATGGCCTCTTTCAGTCGATGATGATTCATTTACGCTTTGTACCTCGAAATTCATGTCAAATACGCCATCCAAATCCTCTTGAAGAGGCGGGGCCGACAATGTATCAGCCCTCGTCCTAGTTGACGAGTCTGGTGCCGGATTAGCTGACATTCGGCTAGCGGGGCGTTTTCCCACGGTTTGCCGAGTACTCCTCCTGAAATGGAGGTAGAGGAGAAATTTAACAATCCGATCTAATGCCTAGGCATATATCAAAGGACATACCTCTTTGAAGGAGGAGAAGGCTCGACAGTGCTCCCGGTTTCCATTCATTTCGAATGATCGCCCCGCGTAGAGGCCGCCCTCGAGGTAGTACGGCTTGCCGAGCGCCGATCCTATGAAGTACAGTTTAGTACAAAGGATAAGGTGCAAGTGAGGGGTTCTTTTTGAAGAAAGATTTTGGATAATTATGATGGAAAAGGATAGGGTGGGGGTAGTCGGCTGTAATAGCCACTTCCGAGCCGTTAAAGCTCGCCTAATAAAATACTCCATCATCGAACTCTATGTATATATTCGGATCCTCGTAGAAGCCAGGGTCTTCGTTGCGGTTGTGATCCTCTGGCTGTGGGGCAGGACAGTGAACGTCCTCGGTCATCTTCCACCATGACTATTTTATGACAACAAAGAACAATTTGATTAGCCTACCTTGATAGCAGTAAAGCAACATTTATAATCAAAATCTTACCCATTCAATGGGGTTGTACATGGAATAACCTTCTCGGCAGTTTAAGCGGAGGAAGTCTTCTTTTCCCCCTTATACAGATTGGCCAAGATCATGGCCAGTTCGGCCGGGGTGTCGGGACCCTTGCGTCTGTAACAGGATGCGTTGTCTTCCCTGTTGTAGCACCATAAAGGAGTTACTCTGGACTGAAGGGGCTGGATACATCATTTTATTGCAATGGCCATGACTTCGACTATCGAGAGCTCGGTATGAGCTAGTAATCTGACCTTAATGACCAACCTTTTTACTTCCACACTGTCTTCCTCCTTGGTACACCTAGGATGCCAATTGAGGCGTTTCTTCAGAGGGGCACTGGAAAATTCAGGGAGGCCGCATCGAACTTTGTCAGAAAGTGGGACATCATCAATATAAAACCACTCCGAAGACCATTCTAAGGATACCTCTTTGGGAGTTCCAGTTGTGTAGCCTGATCCGGCTATGCGCCATACTTTGGCACCACCCACTTCAAATATGGAGCCCCTCGATGGCGAGGGACGAGGAAAAAGAACTTCCTCCATTGTTCGAAATGGGCCTCGCAGCCTAGAAACAGTTCACAGAGAGCAACGAAGCCTGCGATGTGCAGAATCGAACCTGGGGTGAGGTTGTGCAGCTAGATGCCATAAAAACTCCAACAGGCCCCTGAGGAAGGGATGGATCGGAAATCATAAGCCCCGTGAGAGAAACGAAACAAAGCACACCCTTTCCTCCTTATTGGGGTTAGGGAAATTTTTCAACCAGTACATCATTGCCAATGGAAGACAATCCTGCTCGTACAGAGACTAGATCTGTGAGGAGGAGATATCCCCTCGCCTGGAGTCGACTCAACTAAAGATGAGACACTGAATAGCTCTGCTGATCAGCCTCTTGAGGGCCATGGGGGCGCGAAGAAGAGCAAGGGGCGCTGGCCATGTTTTGAAGTTTTTTCGTGGCTAGTCCTGATGTTTTTTGCATGATGTGGATGGCACTAGGGGATCTAACCTCTTTATATAGGCACCATCCCTGTGTGGCCGGGGGTTTTCTTTTTGGTGAAAATTATTATGGACCGTTCGCATTCGCCTAGAACATGGAAATCGAGGTGATGACAGGGAAGGAGTCATAAAGGCAGAACGTGAAAGTCAGGGCCGGATTGTTATCCGCCCAATGTATGATGAAGAACCAACCCTGCAAAAGCCGAAGACATAAGCCTGATACTGCATCGTCATTTCAAGGCCAGTTCGGGGGCTACTGAGGTAGTCCTGGATTAGGGGTCCTCGGGTGTCCGGGCAATTCAATATGGGCCGGACTGATGGACCATGAAGGTATAAGCAGAAGACTTTCCCTTCGTGTCTGGGTTGGACTCCTGTATGCGTGGACGGAAAGATTGGTGTCTGGATATGTTATTTCCTTCCTTTACAAACCGACTATGTGTAATCCTAGGACCCTCCGGTGCGTATATAAACCAGAGGGTTTAGTCCATAAAGGCTATTAGAATTCTCATAGGCTAGACAGCTAGGGTTTAACCATTACGATCTCGAGGTAGATCAACTCTTGTAACCCCTATACTCATCAAATACAATTAAGTAGGACGTAGGGTTTTACCTCCATTAAGAGGGCCCGAACCTGGGTAAACATTGTCCCCCACTTGTCCCCTGTTACCATCGATCCTCAGACGCACAGTTCAGGACCCCCTACCCGAGATCTGCCAGTTTTGACACCGACACCTGTCTCCGCTCGATCTTGGTTCGAGCGTCCTCAACACATCACTCTCAAATAACTTGGCGTTGGTCTTGGCAGCCCCGCGGATCAGACAACGCCATGGACACATCATCATGGGCATAGACCTGCTGGCTCTGCCATTGTTGTTGCTATCGTGGAGGGGATTGCACCATAGGTGCGCCGCCTCCAATCCACTTGCCAGCAGCATGCACTAGCACAGTGGGCTGCTGATGCGAGGGCCCCGCCTGGTGCGGCTTGTCATTGTTGGCAAAGCTGAGGAGGCTCTGTATGGGAGCTCTCTACTCCTTCATCTTCTCTGTAGTAGGAGGAAAGTCTAGGAGAAACTGGGCTCATGCCAGGGCCTCTGCCGGCGTATTTGGCATGGAGCGGAGTGAAGAACGAGCGAAGCTCTTACTCCTAACAGAGTCAGAGGGAACTCCGTTCCGCCCCTGCAGTTGTGGCCTGTTTTTGCCGATAGGCTGGTGTGGGTGTTAGCCCCGCACATCTTGAGAATGATGTGCAGGGGTTTTGCCGTGGTAGTGTCCAGAGTCGCCGACGGCATGGTGTTGCTCGTCACGCATGACCTGCGATGGTCATGGTGTGCACTCGCGTGGGAGTCTTGGATGTCGCTGAAACATCTTTGGAGGCCACTACGCTGCCCGTAGGCTTCGCTACTCCGTCTTACACGTAGCAGCCGCTGGATCCCTACTCCTCCCGCTTCGGACAATGCCGCTCAACTAGCTTGGGTCACCAGAACGTTGTGGCAGTTATTCTGCGCCCATGCCTCCTCCACTGCCTCCCCATATGCATAGGCATCGGTGTTGGTATCTTGGGCGTAGACAGGGCACCCACCATCGCGCCCTTGTTGGGTGCCATCGCGGTGAAGATGATGAAATTGACGCGTAGATTGTTAAATCAGGTTCACGCAAGCTATCCCCCTGCTAGGCGCACGAAAGATGTTGTGCATACGACGATCTATGGGACCAGTAAAGGCCCCTTGGCGGTTTGACTAGGGAGATCAACAAGCACAAAGAGCAAAATCAACAATCTACGAGAGAGATTTACCCAGGTTCGGACCACTGTGAAGCATAAACCCTACTCATGCTTTGATTGTATTGGATGTGTAGGCTTCTAGGACTGTAGAGCCAAGTGCTCCCACTACACCATTGCTCAAAACCAAGACTGATCAAATGAACTATCTCCTTCAAGCTACTCGGAGGATCAAGCAGAGTTTGGTCGACCTCGCACAGAACCACAAGAGTCTTGAGAGGATTATTGAGACAAAGTTCTATGATCTGGATGTCAAGGTTACAGAGATGCAAACCACCATTGAGAGAGACCGGAGAAAGAGCTGGATGAAGCCAAGGCACAATCCAATGATGATGGTGAGCACCATGGCACGGGTCTTCCCACGACCACTCAGTTCCATACTATGCCCGGATCAACAGTAGTACTAGTCACTTCCAGAGCCACAGTCTCAGGTCCGGCTGCTCTATGGTTGCTCCTTCGGTGCCTCCTATTGTGTCCACACCTCCAGATCAGCACACTTCAGCAGAGATCTTTGTAGACACTCTTCTCTCCACTCTAACGTCTATGCACACCGGCGCTGCAAGTCAGAGGACTTCACCACCTGTCGGGGGCATGAACCCCAGGAAGGCAACGGAACCCGGATCCTTTTCAAAAACAATGGGGCCAGCAACGCCCCTCAAGCCGGCTCACACTTGGTCGGGTCCCTCGACCCGGCCAAGCCCCTCGACCCGGCCAAACTCCTCAACCCGGCCGGACTCCTCAACTCGGCCCCAACAACCATCTCAAGACAGTTGAACCTGGCACATCAAGACTTCTCCAACAAGCCACTCCACCCTTGGTGCGTTCCTCAACTCGGCCACAGGTCAACTCCTGTCCCATCCCAGCCGTACGATGGGATGAGTCTCCATCTACCAATGACAGAGGCAACAGTGCCCCGCCCATGGCTCCGATCAGTCGGGGCGTGGCAATAGTGCCCCACCTACCCGCTAACCAGGGTCGGCGTGGCAATAGTGCAACCATCGTCACCAATGACGCCAGCAAGCGGCGACCTGACAGAGCGCCACTTTAGCCGACTCAACCCGGCCACTCCCTGACGATCGACAAGACGGCAAACAGTGCCCCTACAACCGGCGGGCCCCGCGCCCGGAGAACCCGGCGAGCCCTCGCACCCGGCGGGTCCCAGCACCGGCTCCCTGGACGATGACAACCCGGCCCCACGGCCTTGTAACATTACCATTGTACCCCTAGGGGTTGACCTATAAAACCCCCCAGGAGCCCTCATGCATACGGGGACGCGATCGATCACTCACTCACTCGCACACACATAGCAAGCCACACCCAAGGAGAGGGAGGAGCCTAAGCCTTGGCCTGCCTTCCTTCTTCCTCCACTCAGCTCTCGGAGCAACTCTGTACTAATACACATCAACTACACTCGGCAGGACTAGGGGTGTTATCTCTCCAGAGAGCCCTGAACCTGGGTATGTCTTGCGTCCCGCGCTCGCTCATGCTGACCTCGCCTCTAGAGCCCACCAGTGCCCTCGAGCCTCCTCCTATCTTTAGCCATCCCTTGGCATCTATCGTGCGCCCACCACGACACCACCAGGAGCTACCGGAGATCGAGCCTAGAGCGACATTAGCTCTATACTTCTTCGAACTTTTTGGTACTTGTTGCCAAAGGGGGAGAATTGGTATAGATCATTAGCTTTGAGAGAGAGTGCTTTTGCTTTTTCTCATTTGGTTTCTTGAGTTTTGTGCTACTTTGAATACTTTTGTTTGACACATGTATGAGATTAGGTTACTTTGTGATTGATCATACCTGTAGCACCCATAATGCAATTATATCCCAATCACATGATGAATTCATGATTGGGGCACAACCGCATTTCGAGCGCATAGCAAGGTGGATATCATTACATCATACCATGTACTGAATAGATGAGAATACAAGATAAAGGCTTACACTCGCCACAAGCTACATCATGAATACATCAATACATCAACACATAGCAATCATCATACAAAAGAGCAGGATCCGACTATGAATGAAATCAAATGAAAAATAAGAACAATATCCACCCTGCTAATCCCAGGCTCCCGACCCGGAACCTATCCCTTGATCGAAGAAGAAGAAGCAGAAGAACTCGAAAACAATCAAGCATCGCTCTTGTAACGCCCCGAGACCGATGTGCCAGGTGTCCTCCAGTTATTTGCTGTTGTTGCCTTGTCATTGCTTGCGTGTCATGCATTGCATATCATGTCATCATGTGCATTTCATTTGCATACATGTTCGTCTCATGCATCCGAGCATTTTCCCCGTTGTCCGTTTTGCAATTTGGCGCTCCTATGTCACCCGGTGTCCCTTTCTACCTCTTTTCGTGTGCGGGTGTTAAACATTTTCGGTTTGGACCGAGACTTGTCATGCGGCCTTGGTTTACTACCGGTAGACCGCCTATCAAGTTTCGTGCCATTTAGACTTCGTTTGATACTCCAACGGTTAACCGAGGGACCGAAAAGGCCTCATGAGTGTTGCAGCCCAACACCCTTCCAAAGTGGCCCAAAACCCACATAAACCTCTTCCATCATCTTGGTCGTTCGATCACGATCGCGTGGTCGAAAACCGCACCTCATTTGGACTCTCCTAGCTCCCTCTACCTATAAATATGTGGCCTCCCCCGAAATTTTGCGCAGTACAAACCCTAGATCCAACTCCCTCCGCGCCACCGGGCATGTCCGCCCACGCCGGACACGTCCACCGCCGCCGGCCACATCACTCCAGCCAATCCGGTGCTGCCACGTCATCCCGGCGACCGCTCCCGGCCAACCAGAGAGCGCCACATCAGCCCGCGCCGCGCCCTCTCTCTCCTCCCCTACCGCGCGGCCAACGGGGCCTAGATCCGGCCCGCGCGGGCCCGGTCGCCGCTGTCGCCGTCCGCAGGTGCTTGGCCGCACCTGCCGCGGGCGCCGCCTCGCCGCTGCCGCCTGCTCGGTCGCCGGCCAGCG
>NC_041384.1:312496837-312502341 GCF_002162155.2 Triticum dicoccoides
TTCGTCCGGCCGGCCTCCTCCTCCTCGACCACGCCCGGCCGGCCTCTCCCTCCCCGGCAAGTCCCTCCGGCCACCACGAAGTCCGGCCGCCATCGCCATGAACTACGGTGAGCCTCGGAGTGCGTGCTGCTACAGTGCCCGGTGAGATCCCGATCTGGATCTAGAGCGCGGTTGACTTTTGCCTCCCTAACCCTAATTTTTATGCGATCTTTGACATGCCGTAACTCTGCATCCGTAGCTCCTATTTGTGTGTGTAGCATATCAAAATGTTCGTCTTGGCGAGTACATCATTTCATCTCATTGCACCATTTTCATTTGAGCTCATGTTGATGCCCGAAATGTCATTGGAAGAGGGCTATGTGGTGAATTTGTCAGATCTGTTTCAGCAAATGGCATTTTGTCATTTTTGCCATGATTAATGTGTGCGTGATATGATCCTGAGCTCTACATGTGTTTTGTTATATGCCATGCCATATTTACAGAGGTGCTTGCCATGTATTTTTGTGATATGTGTGGTGACTAGCACAAGCTTGCAAAGTAGTGTAATCGGTAATGCTGATTTCAGGGACTTAGAATTTCACTAAGTCCTTGACCTGTCTTTATTTTTATGCCATATGTTCATGTTGTTTCCTAGTGATCCGTGCCTCTTTTGAGGATGATCAGTAAGGATGTTTTGTTAATATTGTGGTGCTCTATCCATCCATGTCTTTTTTTGCATTTATGTAGCACCCTAGCTTGAGTCAATCGAGCTCTACTTATGCTATAAAGTGAATCCTGACAGATCGTTGACATGTTTAGCGATTTTGTCGGGCTTGTTGTTATTGATCTGTGCATGCTATGTTACTGTTCTTGCCATGTCTAGCTTCTATGCTATGTATTCTTCATGGGTGTATGCTTAGTTTGTCATGCCATGCTCTATAGTGACTGTATCGAGCTCGTAAACATGCCTACTCGTTAACTGTTTTGCCATTCTCTAGTTTTTCACTAAGTCTGAATATGTTTATGTTTTTTCCATGTTCACATGCTTGCCATAGTATTTTCTGATCCCTTTTGGCTCAAGGTAACTAAGGGACTTTTGTTAAGTGCTTTGAGTAGCTTCATGCCATGCCTTGATTTGCCATGATAAGTTCCTGTAGTTTGTACTTTTCATGCTCTTAAGTGTGCTTCCTGATGATAAATTCCAGACTTGTGTTAATTTCACTAAGTCTAAAACCTGTTATCATTTGCACTTCTGCGATGCTTGTTTGAACCTGTTATTGGATGATTTAGCCATAGCTCAGTGTTCATATTTTGTCAAGCATCATGAGTGGATCCCTTCCATGTATTTTTTTCATGTTTGAGTGATGTAGCATATTTATCTTGATGCAATTGGGAGGTTACTTGCTGATTATCGCAGACCGGTGCCATATTTGTTTTGCTTGCCATTTCCAAACCGTGCATCCGATTCCAGTGATCTTTATATCGATTTCAACCAAAATCAACTCCTATTTCCAGTGGCACTCTTGGATTTCCAAGTTGGGTCCGGGTTCAATCATTCTTTTCCAAATCATGCATATGCACCGCATCCCGCATATCATACCATGTTCATGTGTTGGTTGTTTACTATGTTGTGTGCTTCTTTCCGGTGTTGCTTCTTCGGGTTGGTTCCGGTAACGTTGTGTTTGTGAGGAACCGTTCGACTACGCCCGTTTGTCTCCTTCATGGACTCGCTCTTCTTCCTTGCGGGATTTCAGGCAAGATGACCATACCCTCGAAATCACTTCTATCTTTGCTTGCTAGATACTCGCTCTTTTGCTATGCCTATGCTGCGATACCTACCACTTGCTTATCATGCCTCCCATATTGTTGAACCAAGCCTCTAACCCACCTTGTCCTAGCAAACCATTGTTTGGCTATGTTACCGCTTTGCTCAGCCCATCTTATAGCGTTGTTAGTTGCAGGTGAAGATTGGAGCTTGTTCCATGTTTGGAACATGGATATTTTGTTGGGATATCACAATATCTCTTATTTAATTGATGCATCTATATACTTGGTAAAGGGTGGAAGGCTCGGCCTTATGCCTGGTGTTTTGTTCCACTCTTGCCGCCCTAGTTTCCTGTAACACCCTCGATGCGGCTATATCTCCCACGTGTCGAGGCATGACTTAGAGGCATACTCGCATTGAAGGCATATGTCGCAAGTTAGGCAATCTTCACAACATCCCATGTAATATATAGATAATAAAAGGGGAGATAACTAGTTGGCTTACACTCGACACGTCAATCAAGGTACATAAATAACATTACATCATTCAAACACTCATGGCCCGACTATGGCGCCAAAATAAAAGATAACCCAACATGCGACACGGTCCCGATCACCCCAACTGGGCACCACTACTGATCATCAGGAAAGGAAACATAGTAACGTTGAGAGTCCTCGTCGAACTCCCACTTGAGCTCGAGCGCGTCACCTGGAGCGGAATCATCAGGCCCTGCATCTGGTTTGGAAGTAATCTGTGAGCCACAGGGACTCAGCAATCTCGCACCCTCGCGATCAAGACTATTTAAGCTTAATAGGTAAGACAAGGAAAATATGTGGAGCTGCAGCAAGCGACTAGCATATATGGTGGCTATCCTGTTCGCAAAAGAGAGCGAGAAGAGGAGGCAAAGCATGAGCGAGAAACTAGAGGACAACCTGCACAAGCATTACTCCAACACCGTGTTCACTTCCCGGACTCCGCCGAGAAGAGACCATCACGGTAACTCACACTGTTGATTCTTTTTAATTAAGTTAAAGTTCAAGTTATCTACAACTGGACATTAACAAATTCCCATCTGCCCATAACCGCGGGCACGGCTTTCGAAAGTTCAAATCCCTGCAGGGGAGTCCCAACTTAGCCCATGACAAGCTCTCACGGTCAACAAAGGAATAGACCTCCTCCCGAGACGTTCCGATCAGACTCGGTATCTCGGTTCTTCAAGACACTTCGACAGGTTAAAACAAATCCAGCAACACCGCCCGAATGTGCCGACAAATCCCGATAGGAGCTGCACATATCTTGTTCTCAGGGCACACTCAGATGAGCCAGACGTCGGGTAGGCCAGCCCAGAGTTTCCCCTGGTAGCCCCAGACATCGCTCGATTGGACCAACACTCAGAGGAGCACTGGCCCGGGGGGGTCTAAATAAGATGCCCCTCGGGCTCCGGAAACCCAAGAGAAAAAGAGGCTAGGTGGCAAATGGTAAAAACCAAGGTTGGGCATTGCTGGAAAAGCTTTAATCAAGGCGAACTATCAAGGGGTTCCCATTATAACCCAACCGCGTAAGGAACACAAAAATCCGGGAACATAACACCGATATGACGGAAACTAGGGCGGCAAGAGTGTAACAAAACACTAGGCGAGAGGCCGAGCCTTCCACCCTTTACCAAGTATATAGATGCATTAAGATAACAAGATAATATAATGATATCCCAACAAGTAAATAATGTTCCAACGAGGAACGGTCTCCAATCTTCACCTGCAACTAGCAACGCTATAAGAGGGGCTGAGCAAAGCGGTAACATAGCCAATCAACGGTTTGCTAGGACATGGTGGGTTAGAGGTTTGACATGGCAATTTGGGAGGCTTGAAAGCAAGTGGTAGGCATCATAGCATTGGCATAGCAAAAGAGCGAGCATCTAGCAAAGCAAAGATAGTAGTGATTTCGAGGGTATGATCATCTTGCCTGCAAAGTTGTCAGAGTTGACTGGATCCTCGAAAGCAAACTCAACGGGCTCCTCATTAGCAAACTCGTCTCCTGGCTATACCCAAACAATCCAAGCAAGCAAACGGAACACAATCAACCACGTGCAAGGATCAAACAATATGATGCAAGGATGGTATGCTATGCGGGATGCGATGCGGGATGCATATGCAAGATTTGACAAGGGATGCATGAACCTGGCCTCAACTTGGAAATCCAAGTGTGCCACTGGAAAGATGAGATGAAATCGCTTGAAAACGATATAAAGAACACCGGAATCGGAGTTACGGTTTGGAAATGGAAAGCGATTCAAATATGACCACATTCTGCGATTTACAGCAAGTATCCATCTAAATGCAACAAGATGAACATGCTACAGCACCCAAACATGGTAACAAAATACATGGCAGGGATCCACTCAAGATGCTTAACAAAAGTCTAGCATTGAGCTACGGCCAATTCATCCATTAACAGGTTTAAACAAGCATGGCAAAAATGCATATGGTAAACAGATTTCAGACTTAGTGAAATTAACACTTGTCTGGAATTTCAGATCAGATAGCACTCTTTGGAGCAACAAAACTACATGCTACAGGACCTGAACATGGCAAAGTAAAGCATGGCATGGAGCTACTCAAAGAGCTTAACAAAAGTCCCTTAGTGACCTTGAGCCAAAAGGGATCAGAAAATACATTTGCAAGCATGTGAACATGGCAAAAACATAATCAGTTCTCAGACTTAGTGAAAACTGGAGCATGCTGAAAACAGATATCAAGTAGGCATGTTTACGAGCTTGATGCACTCACTACGGAGCAAGTCATGACAATATAAGCATACACCCATCAAGAATACACAAAATGCAAGCTAGACATGGCAAGAACAATAGCATAGCATGCACAGATCAACTACAACATCATCGGCAAAATCGCTAACAAGTAGACAATCTGCCCAGATTCACGAAATGACAAAAGTAGAGCTCGATTGACTCAAGCTAGGGTGCTCCATAATTGCAAACAAAGGCATGGATGGATAGAGCACTACAAGATTAACAAAACATCCATACTGATCATCCTCAAAAGAGGCACGAATCACTAGGAAACAACAAGAGCATATGGCCATATGAGATAAACAGCTCAAGGACTTAGTGGAAATGCTAAGTCCCTGAAATCAGCATTACCAAGTGCCTCACTTTGCAAGCTTGTGCTAGTCACCACACACATCACAAAAATACATGGGTTGCACCTCTGGAAAGATGGCAAAACCCTTAAGAAAACATATGTAGAGCTCATGGGCATATCATGCACACAATAATCATGGCAAAAATGACAAATATCTAAATGGAGCAGCAGATCTGACAATTATCTCAAGTAGCACTCTTCTAACAGCATTTCGGGCATCAAGATGAACTCAGATGAAAATGATGCAATGGAATGAAATGATGTACTCTCTGAGACAAACATTTTGATATGCTATATGCCCAAAATGGAGTTACGGATGAGGAGTTATAGCACGATGAACAGGGCAATATGAACTAGGGTTTCGGGAGAAAGTCAACCGTCATTTTGGATCTAGATCCAGATCCGGATCGCACGCGTTTCGAGGTTCACCGGAGACCTGTTCGCTGGAGTAGCCGCGGGGCGTCGCCGGAGGTCGGAGACGAGGAGGGAGAGGCCGGGGCCGGCGGGGTCGGAGGAGAGGTCGCCGGCGAGGGTTCCCGGCGGCGCGGCGCCAGTCGGGAGGCAGCGGGGTCGGTCCGGCGGGCTCACAGTCGGCCGGCATC
>NC_041384.1:312503005-312616400 GCF_002162155.2 Triticum dicoccoides
GATGGCCTCGGGCGGCCGGACGCGAGGAGGGTGGCGTCTTGCGGGCGTGAGGCGGCGGGGCGATGTGGGCCTCGGGGGCCCCGAGCGGGCCTTGCGGGCCGGCGGCGAAGTGGGCGCGCAGGCGCCACGTGGCAAGATCTGATAGGTCGGCGGCGGTGGGCGGACAATGTCCGGCCGTCCGGATTTTGTCCGGCGGCTGGAGGAGCAGGGTTAGGGTTTCTCCCGAGATTTCGAATGGGGAAGATATATATAGGCATAGGGGGAGCTAGGAGAGTCCAAATGAGGTACGGTTTTTGGCCACGCGATCATGATCGAACGCTCTAGATGATCGAGAAGGTTTAGGTGGGATTTTGGGCCAAATTGGAGGGGTGTTGGGCTGCAACACACACGAGGCCTTTTCGGTCCCTCGGTTAACCGTTGGAGTATCAAACGAAGTCCAAATGGTACGAAACTTGACAGGCGGTCTACCGGTAGTAAACCAAGGCCGCTTGGCAAGTCTCGGTCCAATCCGGAAATGTTTAATCCCCACACACAAAAGAAAGGTAGAAATGACCACCGGAGGAGAACGAAGCGCCGGAATGCAAAATGGACAACGGGGAAAATGCTCGAATGCATGAGATGAACACGTATGCAAATGCAATGCACATGATGACATGATATGAGATGCATGACAACGATAACAACACACGGAGACAAAAACCTGAACCCGAGAAAATAAAATAACTTAACACCGGAAACGGCAAGAGTTGGAATACATATTGGGAAAGTCATATCCGGGGTGTTACAACACTCCACCACTACGAAAGGATCTCGTCCCGAGATCTAGGACTGAAAGAACGCCGGGTACTCAGAACGGAGGTGATCCTCGCGTTCCCAGGTAGCTTCACGGTCGGAATGATGTGACCACTTGACTTTGAGGAATTTGATTGACTTGTTGCGAGTCTTGCGTTCAGTCTCTTCGAGAATAGCAACTGGGTGCTCACGATAAGAGAGATCTTCTTGGAGCTCAATGTCCTCGAAGTTGACGGTGCGGTCAGGAGTCTTGAAGCACTTTCGGAGCTGAGAGACATGGAACACATCATGAACATTTGCAAAGTTTGAAGGAAGCTCGAGTTGATAGGTGAGATCGCCTCTCTTGCTGACAATCTTGAAAGGTCCCACGTATCTGGGGGCAAGCTTCCCTTTGATACTGAAGCGACGAGTACCTTTCATAGGAGAGACGCAGAGGTATACATGATCTCCGATCTCGAAAGCCAAATCACGGTGCTTACTGTCATAGTAGCTCTTCTGATGGGATTGGGCTGCTTTGAGGTTATCTCGAATGACTTTGCACATCTCCTCTGCCTCTGAGATTAAGTCATTTCCGAGAAGCTGACGTTCTCCGGTTTCAGACCAGTTGAGAGGGGTACGGCACTTCCTGCCATGCAGGATTTCAAATGGGGCCTTGCCCGAACTTGCTTGAAAACTGTTGTTGTAGGAGAATTCAGCATAAGGAAGACAATCCTCCCACTTCATGCCGAAGGAGATCACACAAGCCCTGAGCATATCTTCAAGAATCTGGTTGACACGCTCGACTTGACCGCTAGTTTAAGGATGGAAAGCTGTGCTGAAGCAGATGTTAGTGCCCATGTCCTTCTGAAAAGAATCCCAAAACTTGGAGGTAAAGATGATGCCATGGTCTGAAGAGATCACTTGAGGAATACCGTGCAGAGAGACAATTCGAGAGGTATAGAGTTCCACCAATTGAGCTGCAGTGATTGACTCTTTGATAGGCAGAAAATGAGCCACTTTAGTGAGTTTGTCGATGACAACGAATATAGCATCATTGCCACGCTTGGACTTTGGAAACCCAGTCACGAAGTCCATCTCAATGTGGTCAAACTTCCATTCTGGAATGGAAAGAGGTTGGAGGAGACCAGCTGGCCTTTGGTGTTCTGCCTTCACTCTTCTGCAGACATCACACTCATTCATGAATTGAGCAATCTCGCGCTTCATTCGATTCCACTAATAAGCCTGCTTGAGGTCCTGATACATCTTCGTACTCCCAGGGTGGATGGAGAGGAGAGAATTGTGAGCCTCGTTCATGATCACTTTACGAAGGTCACCTTTGGGCACAACAATACGATCCTCGAAGAAGAGAGTATCCTTGTCATCAAGGCGGTAGCACTTGTACTTGGGTTGACTCTTGGCAATCCCAATCTTCACCTTTTTCACCATAGCATCAAGAAGCTGGGCTTGGCAAATTTGGTCTTCCAAGGTAGGAGAGACTTGAAGGTTGGCAAGGAAACCTTGAGGAACAACTTGCAGATTGAGTTTGCGGAAAGCTTCACAAAGCTCGGGTTGATAAGGCTTGAGAATCAGACTGTTGCAATAAGCCTTCCTGCTCAATGCATCAGCAATCACATTGGCCTTGCCTGGAGTATACTCGATACTCGGATTATACTCTTGAATCATTTCAACCCATCGAGTTTGCCTGAGGTTGAGATTAGGCTGAGTGAAGATGTACTTGAGACTCTTGTGATCAGTGAAAATGTCCACTTTTCTTCCCAATAAGAGATGTCTCCAAGTCAAAAGAGTATGCACAACTGCCGCCAACTCGAGATCATGAGTGGGGTAGTTCTTCTCATTGGGCTTCAATTGGCGAGAGGTATAAGCAACAACTTTCTTCTCTTGCATCAACACTGCGCCAAGACCTTGGAGAGAGGCATCACAAAAGACATTGTACGGCTTGGATTCTTCAGGCGGAGTCAGAACTGGAGCAGTGATCAATTTCTCTTTCAAAGTGTTGAAAGCAAAGTCACACTCCGGAGACCAAACGTACTTGACGTGCTTCTGAAGAAGATTTGAGAGAGGCTTCGCGATCTTAGAAAAGTTTTCAACGAATCTTCGGCAATAGCTTGCGAGACCGAGGAAGCTACGGAGTTGCTTCACGTTCTGAGGAGGTTCCCAATTCACAATTGCAGACACCTTCTCAGGATTCACCGCAATGCCCTTGGCAGAGATGATATGACCAAGATAAAGAACCTCATCGAGCCAAAATTTGCACTTGGAGAACATGGCGTAGAACTTGTGTTCTCTAAGCTTATCGAGTACCAAACGCAAGTGCTTGGCATGATCTTCCTTGTTCTTCGAGAAAAACTAGAATGTCATCGAGATAGACCAAAACGAAGTCATTGGTGTAGGCATTGAAGATGAAGTTCCTCATGCGAGAGAATGTCGGAGGAGCGTTGACGAGGCCAAAAGACATGACAGTGTAATCATATGAACCATAGCTTGTCCTGAAAGCCGTCTTGGGAATATCTTGCTCACGGATTCGAATCTGATGATAACCCATACGGAGATCAAGCTTGGAGAATACTTGAGCACCTTTGAGTTGTTCGAACAGCTCATTGATGTTGGGAAGTGGGTATTTGTTCTTTATGGTCTTCTTGTTCAATGGACGGTAATCAACACAGAGTCGGTCCGTTCCATCCTTCTTCTTCACAAAAAGAACACCACAACCCCACGGAGAAGAACTAGGCCGGATGAGACCCATTCTCTCTTCAATATCGAGTTGCTTCTTCAGCTCCTTCAACTCTTCAGGTCCGAGCTTGTAAGGACGCTTGCACACAGGTTCCGTACCGGGCTCAAGATCAATGACGAATTCAACTGGCCGGTGCGGAGGCATTCCTGGAAGCTCTTCTGGAAAGACGTCTTGATATTCGCAAACGAATGGAATTTGCGAGATGGCATCGAGTTCACCCTTTTCATTGAGAGAAAACAGACGGATGGTATCATCCCGAGCGGCAAAGACAATTCCATCCTCACACGAATGAGTCAATTGAATCTGCCTGGCTGCACAATCAAGATGTGCCTTGTGCTTAGAAAGCCAATCCATCCCGAGAATAAGATCAATATCCGAGTTACCAAGAACCATAGGAGAAGAAAGGAACTTGTAATCACCCAAGGTGATAGTAACATCCGGAGCCATCATTTTAGTGTTCATGAACAAACCCGGAGAAGAAACCGCTATCGGCTTAGGCAAATCAATAGTATGCACATCATGCATGGATGCAAAAGGCTTCGATAAAAATGATAAAGATGCACCAGTGTCAAAAAGAACTCTTGCGGGAATGTCATTAACAGGAAGGTTACCCATAATCACATCTGGCGAGTCCTCTGCCTGAGCTGCATTCATCAAGTTGACCTTGGCGGACTTGGTGTTATGCTTGACCATAGCTGTACTTGCCGATCTGACAGGAGGAGGAGGAGGAAGACGCCTCTGGTTGAGACACTTGTTGGCATAGTGACCCTTCTGTTGGCACTTGTTGCACGTGACCTCTGAAAGCGGACGGTGGTACGGAGCACTCGATCTTGGAGCTTGAGACGAAGTCTTGTTCTGAAAGCCAGGGTTGGGTGGGTGGGAAGATCCACTGCCACCTTTGCTCTCCTGCTGATATGGCTGAGAAACGGAGGAGGAGGAAGCCAATACTTCTGCTGCTTGGCCAATTGAGTAGAGGAAGAAGGAGTAGCATCTCTGACTCGCTTCTTGGAAGCATCACACCTCAGTTGAGCGGCCTCTTGCTTCAATGCCATGTTGTAGAACTCATCGTACCTCAAGGGCTCAAAGAGAACAAGAGCTAGCTGAATTTCTTCTCTGAGACCACCCCTGAACTGGTATATCATGCTCTTCTCATCAGGGATGTCCTGCTTAGCAAAGCGGGCGAGCTTCTGGAACAACTTGTTGTAGTCATAGATAGACAAAGAGCCTTGCTTCAGGTTGCGGAATTCCTCACGCTTGCTTTCAACCACGCTCTGGGGGATATGGTGAGCTCTGAAATCTTGACGGAATTCATCCCAGGTAATCACACGTCCTCCTCTGGAATCCTTGTACTGCTGGAACCATTCTGCAGCTTGATCTTTGAGTTGGAAGGAAGCGAACTTGACAAAGTCCTCAGGCCTGATGTTGCTGCACTCGGAATGCTTGCACAGATCCACGAGCCAATCGTCAGCATCGGTTGCCTCAACACAATTGCTGAAAGTCTTTGGCCCGTTAGCAAGGAACTGGTTGAGTGTAGAAAAATGATTCTGATTGTTGCCTTGGTTCCCTTGGTTGCCTTGATTGCGCTCTTGAAGAATTTGCATGATCAACTGTGTGTTTGCATTGGTTGCGGCCATCACAGCTTGCCATGCCTCTAATTCTGATTCTGATTCTGATTCTGATTGGTGCTCTTAGCGGGAGCCATCCTGAAGAGGTTGACCACCATTAGCACATAGACAGATAAATGAAGCTGAATCCAACGGAATGAAAATTGCAACATAAAGTCTTCACATCCGAACAAAATGAACGAATGCATTCCTCTTGAAATGGTCACATATCCATAAATTGAGAAGCCACTTAGAATTTAGGTAGAGAAATAAATCAACAAGGTACGGATCAAGAATGAATACTCGGTAAGAAATCCCAATCTCAAACCAAATATCCGTGGAAGAAGAACTAGAGCTACAAGAATTCCCACCTATGAAACTCCCGAACCTTTCCGGTTATGCAATCAGGTGTTGGGGATACAGGGGAAGCATAATATCTCAACCAAATCTAGCAAATCCTACATCCAGCTGTATCCATCCTTCAACACATAACCAAGAAAACTTCGGAAACCATCTACCTCAACCTTCGAAAAGCATCCGTTATACAAGTTATGGCGATACTCCCGAACTCCCGCCCCAGTACTGGGTGGCGTCCAGGTTATCTCAGCAATGAACTGCATAAAAGAGATTTTCGATGTCGGCGTACTAGACTTAGGTATTCCAGAACTGCAACGATAAAATTATGACGACAACACCTTAGAGCTCAACTCCCCGGGACACTTCCACAAAACCCCTGACAGGAGGCACCAAGACAATGTTCTCATCATAAAACCATCGGAACGATTCCAAGATACCCGCGTGATCCTAAAAAAAAGTTTAGTGAAATTTGAGAAGAGAAGAGTCAAAACTCTACGTCAGGATGCCTTACCAGAGCGATGAGGAGACTGAGAAGTAAAAAGAATTCCTAAACTCTCCGATATATAATTCCTAAATGACTCAAAACATTTTTCTAGACACAACTCGGCCGCTAAAAACGATCAAGCAATGGGGCTCCTAAGGTCAGGGAAGGCTCTGATACCAACTTGTAACACCCTCGATGTGACTATATCTCCCACGTGTCGAGGCATGACTTAGAGGCATAATCGCATTGAAGGCATATGTCGCAAGTTAGGCAATCTTCACAACATCCCATGTAATATATAGATAATAAAAGGGGAGATAACATAGTTGGCTTACACTTGCCACGTCAATCAAGGTACATCAATAACATTACATCATTCAAACACTCATGGCCCGACTACGGCGCCAAAATAAAAGATAACCCAACATGCGACATGATCCTGATCACCCCAACTGGGCACCACTACTGATCATCAGGAAAGGAAACATAGTAACGTTGAGAGTCCTCGTCGAACTCCCACTTGAGCTCGAGCGCGTCACCTGGAGCGGAATCATCAGGCCCTGCATCTGGTTTGGAAGTAATCTGTGAGCCACAGGGACTCAGCAATCTCGCACCCTCGCGATCAAGACTATTTAAGCTTAATAGGTAAGACAAGGAAAATATGTGGAGTTGCAGCAAGCGACTAGCATATATGGTGGCTATCCTGTTCGCAAAAGAGAGCGAGAAGAGGAGGCAAAGCACGAGCAAGAAACTAGAGGACAACCTGCACAAGCATTACTCCAACACCGTGTTCACTTTCCGGACTCCGCCGAGAAGAGACCAACACGGTAACTCACACTGTTGATTCTTTTTAATTAAGTTAAAGTTCAAGTTATCTACAACCAGACATTAAAAAATTCCCATCTGCCCATAACCGCGGGCACGGCTTTCGAAAGTTCAAATCCCTGCAGGGGAGTCCCAACTTAGCCCATGACAAGCTCTCACGGTCAACGAAGGAATAGACCTCCTCCCGAGATGTTCCGATCAGACTCGGTATCTCGGTTCTTCAAGACACTTCGACAGGTTAAAACAAATACAGCAACGCCGCCCGAATGTGCCGACAAATCCCGATAGGAGCTGCACATATCTCGTTCTCAGGGCACACTCAGATGAGCCAGACGTCGGGTAGACCAGCCCAGAGTTGCCCCTGGTAGCCCCGGACATCGCTCGATTGGACCAACACTCAGAGGAGCACTGGCCCGGGGGGGTCTAAATAAGATGACCCTCGGGCTCCGGAAACCCAAGGGAAAAGAGGCTAGGTGGCAAATGGTAAAAACCAAGGTTGGGCATTGCTGGAAAATCTTTAATCAAGGCGAACTATCAAGGGGTTCTCATTATAACCCAACCGCGTAAGGAACGCAAAAATCCGGGAACATAACACCGATATGACGGAAACTAGGGCGGCAAGAGTGAAACAAAACACTAGGCGAGAGGCCGAGCCTTCCACCCTTTACCAAGTATATAGATGCATTAAGATAACAAGATAATATAATGATATCCCAACAAGTAAATAATGTTCCAACGAGGAACGGTCTCCAATCTTCACCTGCAACTAGCAACGCTATAAGAGGGGCTGAGCAAAGCGGTAACATAGCCAATCAACGGTTTGCTAGGACATGGTGGGTTAGAGGTTTGACATGGCAATTTGGGAGGCTTGAAAGCAAGTGGTAGGCATCGTAGCATTGGCACAGCAAAAGAGCGAGCATCTAGCAAAGTAAAGATAGTAGTGATTTCGAGGGTATGATCATCTTGCCTGCAAAGTTGTCAGAGTAGACTAGATCCTCGAAAGCAAACTCAACGGGCTCCTCATTAGCGAACTCGTCTCCCGGCTCTACCCAAACAATACAAACAAGCAAACGGAACACAACGGGGCGGCAGAGCATGCAACAGCGGTGGTGAAGTCCGGCGAGGCGGCGCGATGCGGCAGGGCACAGCGATCGAGGGGAGGAGGAGAGAAACGGGCCCAGGGCTCCGGTATTTATGGCGGGGCGGAGAGGGCAGCGTGGAGGAGGGGGCAAGGGAGGCGGCGGCGGTGTCCATGGCGACCACGGCGGCGGCGTTGTCGTGCGGCGGCGGGAGACCGAGGGGAGCTCGGGGATGAGCGACGTGGGCTAGCTGGGTCGTGGCCTGGCCGGTTGGCTGGGCCGGCCCAGTTCGGCGGTAAGGGTTTTTTTAATAACCATTTTTCCAGTAAAACAAAAAATAAAAGCAAAATAAATAAAAACTTTACATAGGCATATTATATATCAAAATTTTCAGAAAAACATTTCCTAAAACATGAACATTTTTCTAGATTCAAATAAAATCCACACAAATTCAAATAAAGCAAAGAGTGCTACAGCTATATAAAAAATCCAATAAAATCATTTTAAAAATACCAAAATTAATTCAAATTTACTTCTCTCCAATTTTCTGATGTAGGGAATCATGTTGCCCTATTTTCCATATATTTTACTTTTGGAGAAAAATAATTTGAATAAAACCCAAATAACTCCAAATTGAAAATAATTTCAAAAGGATTTTAAATTTTGATCCTTTTAAACTCCCAACTCATATTTCATATAATTTGAAGAAGTCATTTTATCTTCTCTCATGAAAATCATTGAGTTGCTTAAAGTTTCTGAATTTGAAATATTTCCAAATAAAATTCAAATATTTTCAAAAAACCCTTTTCATTTAATTAAATGGAAGAATTCATATCATCTTCTCTCGAGGGTTTTGTATTTGAAAAGAATTTGAATTCACGAAGATCAAAATGTAAAAAGGTGAAAGTTTGGGAAAGTCCTTTTATTCCCTCTCATTTAACTTTCAAAAAGTTTCCAATTTCACTCAATCAATCACACAACAATCAAACAAACATTCAATCTATATATTTATTATAACATTCCAAAATTTAGAATTTTGGGATGTTACAAACCTACCACCCTTAAAATGAATCTCGTCCTTGAGATTCGGAGAGGCTAGCAAGAAAAGGTTAGGGTTTGGGGGTCTCCTCAAAATCCATCAATCATCACAGGGGTCTGGGGTGCTACCACCCTTAAAAGCATGGTTACGGTTCCCTCGAAACTCATATACTTCATCCATATTTTTAACACTGTCGGTCTTCTTAGATCTTTAGGATAATTCCTTATCCGGGCTCTTCTGGTAGTGGCATAACCTTTACCACAATTCTTCTGTCCTTTCATCTTGTTAAGGTTCTTCCATGACTGGGTCTTCTTAGCTGACGGGTCTGGCGCCATTACTAAACAACTATCAATATCTCATGGTGGTCAACCATTTATGGTTTCTCCTGCAGGAAATGGGTCTGGGTTGATCCTCACCGTATAACCTACGGTTGGCAAAGCTGCCTTGTACAAGGGAAAAATACCTATACCATTCTAAGGCTTAAACAAGGTTTGATATCGCCGTCTCTCTACTATAGGTAAGTCACTCAGATTTACCATCCCACATAGCAAGGCGAATAATAAGAGTAAGTCGGTATGGTGATCAATCCATCCCGCACCCAAATCATTACCATGTATACAGTTTAGCGAATCTCGCATACTAACACTCAGTCATCCTCACAAGCATTGCAGAATTTCTCTTGTCGGCGAACGAAGTTCGGATATATCCATAGATTCTGCAAGCCAGACAAACATCTATCGTTTCTTCACAACTCTCAGGTTTTGCGTTACTCCTATAAGATCATCTATCGATAAAATCGTAACTTCTTCCAGGGTCTTTCCTTCGGCAAGAGTGTGATTGCTTCTTGGCAGGTCCTGCGGCCTGTGAGTTATGGCCCATCTCATCACTTGTAGTCCTTGAACTTATCATCACGCAACTGATCATTGTTCCAACTTCCAACTTCCTAGTATTCTTAAATCCATCCAATTGTACTGTCTTCCTTCCTTCTATTTGCACCGAACTAAGACGTGATTACTCAGACTCATCCTGGAATTTCCCTTGATCCATATTTCCTACATCATACCTCCTTTATATCCAATAGTAATTCATCTCTTCATCCTCGTGGGATATCCCACATACCGAGATAAAAACTTATACTTATGAAGTCCATATTCCACTTCGTGGAACATCATTATCCTTTCGAGGTTCAAGCGTTCTTACAGGTGAATATTAGCCATCTCTACATGGCACTTCTTCAACTGGGAAAACGTGAAACACATCATGAACTCCTGACAGTCCTTTGGGTGACTCCAACTTGTTGGCCACTTCTCCCATACGCTCCAAAACTCGGTATGGTCCTACAAATCTCGGGGCTAACTTTCCCTTAACTCCAATTCATTTAAATCCTCGCAGAGGGGGCACACGAAGACATGCTCTGTCTCCAATTTCATAGACTACCTCCTTGCGTTTTTTTAGTCTGCATAACTCTTCTGCCTGGACTGAGCTACCTTCAGTCTATCTCGAATCAACTTAACATTCTCTTCTGACTCCTTGATCACATTTGGTCCAAACAACTGACGGTCTCCAACTTTATCCCACATACTCTTGGGGTATCACACATATCGAGACAAAACTCGTATTCATTTTGTCAGAAATCCACTCAAATGTATCCTTATCTTTTCCAGGGGTCAAGGGTTCTTACAGAGTACTACCACCCTTAAAATGCACAATTCTTCCATAGACCATATTTCTCATATCCTCAGAAATGGTCAAAATCCTTCTTCATAGAGTAACAACTCATAAAATCCATATCAGTACCAACGATGCTAACTTTATTCACCCTCAATTGATTACAATCTCTCGCTTTTCCATTACATGTCTCAACTCAACACCTCAATATAAAAGAAAATGTTCTCACTTCTACTACTCCATTTTCTTTTGTTGCAAACTCAACTATCTAGCACAAGTTTCCTTCTCCTTGGGGCATTCTCTGGCAAAGTGCCCTGCTCCATTACAACTAAAACATATTACTTCTGACAAGTATCGAGGTTTCCTTTTTGGGCAACTGTTGAGGTAGTGCCCTGACTCCTTGCACCTGTAACAGGTGATATGACTCAGGTCCTTCCTGGAATCCAATCTGCTTCTCTTCCTAGACCTTTCCATGCCAATAATGGCTTCTATTTCTTGTGGGTCATATTATACTTCCTCCGTCGGGAATTCTAGTAGATCCCCGTTCAAACAATTCTAGGAGATGTGTCCTTCTTCTCCACATGAATAGCATGACTTGGTGCAGGGTTTCATTGGTTCTTCTTTGGGTGTGTCCCCAACATCTTCCTTCATCACGGGTTCTTCTAAAATTTCCACAAGGGCTCCTTTCTTTAATTATTTCTTCTGCTGGATGGATCGTTGTACCATGGGGTAAATGTGACACTGAGCAGGATAGTGGGTAGTCCCTTTACACAAGAAACAAGTAATCTGCCTAGTTGGGCATTCTTCAACTGGGTGACTTCCTTCACAATTAGGGCATTCATCCTTGTGTTCTTTATGGGTGTGTCCTATTTCTCCACAAATCTTGCATGCACAGGGTTTCTTCATATCCTTTCCATAAGGCTTCAACTTCTGGGACACAAGCTGAGACTTTGGCAGAGTCAACTTAAATTCTTTCCAAGTGGTTACTCCTTGCCATCCATTGATGGTTTGGTACATCCTCCACCAAGTAGCAGCACCTCTTTCAAAGCACTGAAGAGCATGTTGGGTCATATCCTTTCCGACTATAAGGTTATTCTTCATGTGATCCTCCATGTTCTAAATCCATTGGTCCGTCTCCAATTGACTCATCGGTCCAGAAAATATAAGCTCATCTTCATTCATCCTCTATTGGGTCCATGGGTTTGGGTGAGATAAGGGAGATAGAGAGGGATACACACAATACAAACAAAAGTTTTGAAAAGATAGATTTTATTTGTGGCTATCAGGAAAAACATCAAACAAATGACAGCTCACAAACGTCGCATCTAACATAGGTATATAACGGCGGTTTGGTCTTCTAAAGGTTAATAAATCTTCAACGTCTCCAAACTCTTCAAGCCTTGTTCACGCCTCTGATGGATTCTTCCAATCATACGTGTCTTTCTCCAGTTCTTTTGCCAGTTCATCTCTGTTGACGTGAAATCTCTCGTGACATTCTTTAATACTCCGGAGTTGCATTTCAAACTTCTAGGTTTCAACATCCTTGGCATGAACCATGGTCTAGTTCCTGACGAATCTCCGGTTTCTCAAGGTTTTGCTCCTCCAGCTTGGCTACTTCATCTTCTTAGACCTAAGTTCTTCATAAAATGCTTCCTTGTCAAAATACGGCTTCTTGTAGGTCCATCTTAACTTCTTGATGTAACACTCCAGATCCTGGTGATACACTAGCTAAGGTTAAAACTTCACCTCTTGTTGATAGATGCTCCATCAGCCTTCTACCATCCAATCCTTCCATGCATATGCATGCTTAACTCAGCACGGTGACAATAGCATAAGCGGGCGATAACATCATGGATAGCCGTGTTTCTGCTCTTGTTATTTCCATGAGCTATCTCTCCATAGTTGATATCTCCTGCCTTAGGGTTTTCCTTGACAGAACTTTGAGTTTTTAACTCTCCATGCTCTCTCTTTCTCTGATACACCTTGATCTCGGGTATTGACAACTTCCATAGTCTGCCAAGTTCCATAAGGGGTGCCTTCCTAGGTCACACAAATATGGAAATTCTTCGGAGCCTCCAATTCTCCTAGTCTTCAGAGTCTTCAACAGTTGTAGTTTCCATCATTATAATATACGGTAAAATCCTCTTCATTCTGAATGGTCTCGGTTGTTCGATATCTTGTACTTCTTGGAGTGGTCTCATCAGTCGAATCTTCGTGTGGTCAAAAGGGAAAAGGGGTATCGTCTCAATAAAAGGGAATATTTGAATAAACTCAGAAGAGAAGAGAGGTAAAAGGTCTTTTTGAAAGGGAAAGATGTAGAGAAAAATCTTTGCTATGGGCTTGCCAGTTTCTAGGGTCACGTCCTATAGTCAACATGTGCTCTGGTACCATCTTGTAGTGACCCGACCCGAATGGATCAAGTCTCTGTGCTTAAGTGTCATCCCTGGATCGGTATGCTGACACACACAGTACTCGAGGATTTATAACAAAGGTAAATCACATGTATAAAGTAACGCAAATACTATTACCTCAATCCAAATAGCGGAAGTAACAAGGTTGTGGATTCCCATCAACACCAACGGCAAAGTTGAGTGTAGAAATCGTAACCCTAATGTATCACTTACTCGTCGTAAGATAATCCTGCAACATGAGACGTTGCAGCCACAAAGGGTCAGTACATTGAATGTACTAGCAAATTCACACCATAGAGAAAAATGATGAATGATGGCTATCACTACATGCATATTTGGCTGGTGGAAAAGCTCTATGGTTATAATGTTTTTGCGAAAAGCCAATTTTTCCCTACTGCAAAGGAACAAATTTTAATAAACTATCATGGTGGTTGTTGAACATTGAGAATGGTTGACAGCATTCTCAATCCCAATTAAGTAACATCATTAAACCCAACAAAATTAATTTAAAGTAACATGATGAGATTCACATGATATTCCAAGTACTAGATACTCAAGATGTCCATAACCGGGGACACGGCTAACCATGATTAGTTTATACACTCTGCAGAGGTTTGCGCACTTTTCCCCACAAGACTCGATCTCCTCCGTTGGATTTCTCGCACTACATGGTGTTTGAGAAACGGATGACCGAGACATAGTCTTTCAGAAGTGCTAGCACCTTACGATCGGGTAGATCGTTATACCTACTTTCCCCTACATCTGCTAGTCTACAACTGTAAGAGTTCGCATGACTTAATCAACTATGCTAGAGCCCATAGTAGCTTGTGGCTGCACACGAAAGTTTCTAGTATGAATAATCTCATGATCCCTTTGAGCCTGGGTGGCGGTCCATAAAAAAACAGGCAATCCTGGAATAGTCAGGTGCCTAGACAGGCAATCGCTGGAATACCCAGGTGCCTCAATCCACCCAGATGTGTGTTAAAGTTGCCACCTTAAGTAAACCATTAATTAACAATCTCACATCTATCATGAAATACTCTCAAACCCAATCCACGTCTATGAGCATAGCATGGCAATATAAGCATAACGTAATAGTAACTCCCAAGGTTTGAATGCAGGGCAATAGGTTCCTACCTCATCAACTACTTCCCAATACCCACATGTTATCGAACCTACTCATGCAATGTTTGAGGGTGAAACTAATGCATAAAACTGGGTATGAAAGGGTTATGATCAAAGTGTGAACTTGCATGCAATGTTGATGAAGATGACGCGCACTCCAAACTCTTGATAGTTCTACTTGTCACACTCCGGTCAATCTATCGTAAGCAAGCAATAGTAACCACACATAAGCAATCACTCAAAAGATCAGAAAGAACGAAGAAGACGATTCGAAAAACTTCAAAACCAAGTAAATAAATGTTGCAACATAAAACAATTTCTAACAGTACCAAAATTATGTGAATTTGGCCTTACCAAAAGTTTAGGTCAAGAGCTTCGATTTGCAAAAAGAATCAACTCAAACGAAGCTACAAAACTCAAGTTATGATCAAACGAAGTTTGAATTCAAATCTGATCTAATTAAATTTTAAAATTTCAAAATTTACTGGATAGAGGAGATCATAATGAAGATGTGAGCGTTGGTTTCGTTGGATTTGGATAAAGGGGTAAAAAGTAGTGATCGTTTGAAGCAGAGGGACTAATCTATAAGAAAAAATCTCACGAATAGGTCCCTGGCCGAAATTAACAGAAATAGAAAAGACTAAATAATGAACGTTCGCTAACTAGTTCTAAACAGAGAACGTTCTTTAAAATAGATCTAACTAAAAAAACTAAACCGGGTTTCAAAACAAAAACCGAAACCCTAAAAATAAACCGGCGAACCGGGCGGACTTATTACCGGTTCAGAGCGGGTTCGACGCCGGCGGCGGTTTTTCCGCGGCGGTTGGAGTCCGGCGAGGGGCGGCAGATCGATGGCGAGCTGGGGCGGCAGCGCGGGCGACGGAGAGGAGCGGCGCGGGGCGGAGCAGCAAGCCGGCAGCAGCAGCTGGGAAGCAGCAGCGACGGTGGCGCGCGGCATGCGGCGGCGGAGCGTGCAGCGGCGGCGGCGAAGTCCGGCGAGGCGGCGCGATGCGGCGGGGTGCGGTGATCGAGGGGAGGAGGAAAGAAACGGGCCTAGGGCTCCGGTATTTATGGCGGGGCGGAGAGGGCAGCGTGGAGGAGGGGGCAAGGGAGGCGGCGGCGGTGTCCATGGCGACCATGGCGGCGGCGCTGTCGTGCGGCGGCAGGAGACCGAGCGGAGCTCGAGGATGAGCGATGCAGGCTAGCTGGGCCATAGGCTAGCCGGTTGGCTGGGCCGGCCCAGTTCGGCGGCAAGGGTTTTTTTTAGTAACCATTTTTCCAGTAAAACAAAAAATAAAAGCAAAATAAATAAAAACTTTACATAGGCATATTATATATCGAAATTTTCAGAAAAACATTTCCTACAACATGAACATTTTTCTAGATTCAAATAAAATCCACACAAATTCAAATAAAGCAAAGAGTGCTACTACTATATAAAAAATCCAATAAAATCATTTTAAAAATACCAAAATTAATTCAAATTTACTTCTCTCCAATTTTCTGATGTAGGGAATCATGTTACCCTATTTTCCATATATTTTACTTTTGGAGAAAAATAATTTGAATAAAACCCAAATAACTCCAAATTGAAAATAATTTCAAAAGGATTTTAAATTTTGATCCTTTTAAACTCCCAACTCATATTTCATATAATTTGAAGAAGTCATTTTATCTTCTCTCATGAAAATCATTGAGTTGCTTAAAGTTTCTGAATTTGAAATATTTCCAAGTAAAATTCAAATCTTTTCAAAAAAAACCTTTTCATTTAAGTAAATGGAAGAAGTCATATCATCTTCTCTCAAGGGTTTTGTATTTGAAAAGAATTTGAATTCACGGAGATCAAAATGTAAAAAGGTGAAAGTTTGGGAAACTCCTTTTATTCCCTCTCATTTAACTTTCAAAAAGTTTCCAATTTCACTCAATCAATCACACAACAATCAAACAAACATTCAATCTATCTATTTATTATAACATTCCAAAATTTAGAATTTTGGGATGTTACAGGTGAGGTTGTAGCAGCACTAAGCATTGTATGGTGGCTAACTTACGAGTACAAGAATGAGATGAGAAGCTACGCAACCATTTGCAAACTAGTAATGATCAAGAAGTGATCGTGAACTACTTATGTTCAAACATAACCCCATCGTGTTCTCTTCCCGAATTTTGTCAAAAAGAGACTATCATGGTTACACACGCGGTTGGTGTATTTTATTTTGGATCTAGTGTCAAGTTCTCTACTACCGAATATTAAAAATTTCCATCTGCCACATAACCGCAGGCATGGCTCTCGAAAGTTTAAACCCTGCAGGTGTGTCCCAACTTAGTCCATCACAAAATCTCACGATCAACGAAGGAAAATCCTCCTCCTGGAACAACCCGATCAAGCTCGAAATCCCGGTTCACGAGACATATCGACAATGGTAAAACAAGTCCAAGAAGACCTCCCGGCGTGTCGACAATCCCGATAGGAGCCACATATCACGTTCTCGGGACGTGGCGGATAAGCGACGCGTACAGTAACTGACGTCCCGAGTCGCCCCAGGTAGCCCGCAAAGTGCTCTAGTTTGGACCAGCACCATCAGCACTAGCCCCCTGTATTATGTTGAATAACGAACCTCGGGTAGCGCTAACTCCCTATGAGTCAAATTTATTATCATGTTTATTATTATGTTGGTAAATGGTAAACCAATGTTGGGCCTTGCTGCAGAAGTTTTATTCAAAGCAAACTGTCAAGGGAGGCCCATAAACCCCGACCGTGTTAGGAATGCAAAATTAAGGAACATAACACCAGTATGACAGAAACTGGGGCGGCAAGAGTGGAACAAAACACCAGGCAAAAGGCCGAGCCTTTCACCACTTACCAAGTATATATGTGCATTAATTAGATAAGAGATATTGTGATATCACATGATATCCATGTCCCAACATGGAGCAGCTTGCACCTGCACCTGCAACTAGCAACGCTATAAGAGGGGCTGAGCAAAGCGGTAACATAGCCAAACAATGGTTTACTGGGATGGGGGAAAAGGTTAGGGGTTGTTTCATGGCATATTGGGAGGCTTGATAAACAAGTGGTAGGTAGTGCAACATAGGGATAGCATCAAGACAACTAGCATAGCAAAGATAGTAGTGAGATCCAAGGTGACGGTCATCTTGGCTGAAATCCCGCTAGGAAGAAGACCGAATCCATGAAGTAGACGAACCAACATAGTCGAACGGATCCTCACAATCGCAACGTAACCAGAACTATCGAGAAGAAGTAACACTGGAAAGAAGCAAACAACATGGTAAACCAACAAGCATAAAGATGCCAAGATGCACAACTAAGTATGATGCATGTCCATTTAATGATTCATGGCATGGCAAAGTGCAACAAACAGTACTAAAAATTAAGTGGAGCTCAATATGCAACAAGTTGCATATTGATAGAACGCCACATTCAAATTATTTAGTTCGCTCTAGTTTATGAACAAGACAAGATTAAATGTTGGTTAACATGGCAAGAGGTGAAGCATAATTAAACTACCTATTTAGGACAGTTTAAATGAGGCCAGAAGTAAATTCCGTAAAATCCCCATATGCATATTTGAATTTTCTATTGTTCTTCCCTAGATCATATTTTGGAGTTGTTAAACATGCAAAATAAGTGCACCATGGTAATCTTTACATATTACATATATGAGTCATTTTAATCTGATGCATGGTTTTTGAGTTATTGAATGCATGAGAATCACATATTCAAGTTGATGCAAATTTTATGAAAAAGCTTACATAAGTGATATGAAGCATTTGTCGCCATGGTGGAAAGAAAGGGGTGCCACGGTGACGAATCCGAAAATGATGCCACGGCAACATTTCGGTTCCGGTAACTCGATCGAAGGAACAAGTGGGGGTGATGGAAATGTGAAAGAGCAATGGGGAGTGATCCCGGATACCGGGTGTCCCACCTGACGATCGCATGGCAAACGAGGAACATGCAACAACCCCTACTCGGTGCAAACATAGGGTTCATACCACACATGCATTCGTTCACGGGCAGTTGTCTCGGCGGTATACCTTCGACGCGTGCGTTTCGGAGCGGGTCGAGTTCGATGCGGTGTACATGTTCACAGATTGTAGTGGAAGTAGTGGTACACATTTTGGAGAGAAACTTGACGGATTCAACACCTTCGGGGCGACGGTAATCATACACGACAACCGTAGTCCAACTTGAAGGGTCATCGATGTCGTGGTACTTAGTGACATGCACGGGATGGTAGCTGTACACGTTCGTATACGTCCAGTGTCGTTCGTAGAGGTACTTGGCGTCTGGTGCGGTACTTGGCGAATCCAAGACGTAGAGGTACATTTGTTGAAGTGGAGCTTGACGAATCCAGGGTCCTCGGGGTACTTGGCGCTTGAGGTTCAAATCCAGTTTTGAATGCGTCCACGCAACACATCACAGGTGCAAGAGGCAACAACTTGGTGTGGTTCTGGCCATGGCATGATGGTCTAGTAGCAGCGGCAAGGGCGTCGAGGCTCATGGGCGCATAGGAGTACAGGCCATGGCACAGGACTCCGACAGCTCGGGCAGCGCCATGCAGAGTGGCACGGCAAGGTCCAAGCAGTAGCGGTGGCGGAGCTCGCTGGCGGCTTGCGGTGAAGAAGCATCGATGGTCGTGGGCACGCGAGGCGTGGGCAAGGAGAAGTAGGGCCGACGGGAAGGCTTGTGGTGGCCTTGGTGATTCCAGAGACGGCAAGAACAAGGGCAGGGTGATGTCAGGGTTGTGGCGTAGCTCGACGGCGGTGAGGCGGCAGTGGGATTCGCACGCGGAGGTGCTGGAGATGTCAGAGGCGTGGACCCACGGCGGCGGTGCAGATCCAAGGTGGCGGGGCGGTGACAGCCATCAGTGGCGGAGGCAAGCATGCGCGTCAGCGAGGTGGCTGTCCACGGCAGGGAAAGGGGAGCAGCAAGCTAGACCGCTTGCGACGGCGATGGCTATGCACTACTAGGGAAAAGCCTAGCAGCAGCGCGGGTTTTAGGCCTATCAGCAGCGCGGGTACCCGCGCTACCAATAAGGCGCTACAGCTAATAGTTAGTAATAGCGTGGGTTGAAGCCGCGCTACTACTAACAAAGTTAGTAGTAGCGTGTGCCACCCACGCTACTGCTATTTAGTACCCGCGCCACTACTAACAAAATAGTAGCAGCGTGTCCATACTACCAATGCTACTAGTATCCTAAATACTAGTAGCGCGCAGTCTTTTCCCACGCCACTACTAACTAATTTATAATTAAAAAAATAAAATCCACCAATTCCATTTTATGCATACAGTTCCCAGTAAATACAACAATAGTGAGCACTGTTGGGCTCCTATTTCATGGTTAACCGAAAATTGAAGGAAATAAATCCGCCAAAAAACCTCATTATGCATTGCAACTCACAAATGACCACTTCAAAGAACATGCAAGTATCTATGTCATTAACAATTGCAAACATAAGTTTCTTTTTACTACAGTTGTTGTATGTACTATCACACAGTTCCTCATTCTGTTCTCACTCAATAATAAGAAAAATGTAAAGAAAAGATAGAGATAATCTGCCGCAATTGCACTTCGGTGTCATGGATTCAGTCTGCCGCTTCAACATCTCATTATCCGGCAGCACTCTGTCGCTATCTTCTACCTATGAATAAAAACAGACCTTGTCAGAGAAGCAAATGTGAAACCTTATTAGAACATGTATGCTAAGTCGCTAACCCATAGAGACAGCTAGAACAAATGTGGAAACTTTCCATGTTGCCGAGTAAGTATATTAACTAGACAAAGTTAGATGACAGTGAAGCTTAAAGCTGCAGTAAGAAATATTAGATATACACATTTTGAAAATCAACCTCAGAAGTGGATACTCTAGTAGACCTGCAAGAGCAGATATGGTAGTAACCAAAATCCTATAAAGATCCGAGGTTAAAGATTATAAATCCAATTTTTCATTAGCATAAAAATATTAGTTCCATGAAGAAGTTTGTCAAGAGATATTTTCTAGTGTTTCTAAGACAGTGACTAAAACATAATGAAAGAAAACACGTTTCTGCATTTTAATTAGGGGGAGCTTTAGTTCTAAAATACTAGAACTGTGACTGAATGATCATATATACTATTAGAAAAACAGACCAAAATCCCCACAGAACAAAACAGACAAAAAATTAACTTCCTACTTACAGTGGCAAGAAAATCTTATATGAATGTGTTATAATAAATAATGCTAACCATGAAGTCTTCTTCCATATAACAAAGGAACAACATTCTTAATTAAATTTAACCCTAGCAGAATACTTGGTTATGTAGTGCAAAATGGTTGCCTTTTAAACTATGGAACACAAAGAATCATCATTAGTCGTCAATGCAAATCAGCTTCTCTCCATAGAGAAGAGAAGACGTCTTGGTCTCTTGGATGCATGAAGCACACCGTATATGCTAATCTGATCAGAGCATTTTCTTTTTCAATTTAATCGCCCAATGCCAACATCCCCACCCATAGATGTTTTGTTTGCGTACGAATAGTACAATGTTTTCTTTTCAATTTAATGAGCAAAGTTTAAGGTCCATAGGCTCCTTTGTATCCTGGGGAACACAGAATTCTACATTGATTGAACAAATTGACATTTCAACATTCCTAGAGGCATTGTTGCAAACACCTTGTGAGCGAGCTCAGAGCGTGCACCTGCTGCATAGACTGGACTAATCTAATCGCAAGCCGTCCTACTAGTAGCTGTTCAGCAGAAGGATCCTACTAGTTCATCTACTAAACTTACATAAACTAAATCTTACTAGCTCAATCAGAATACTATGGTTTCTACAAAACTGTACTTTTGAGTACTGTGAGGTGTTTGCCTAAACCAACAAAACTGTACATTTGTAGCACTCATTTTCTCATACAATCATTCAAAATTCAGAAGTAGAAATAGAAGCTTATGCAGTTGCCGATCAACCGTAGCTAATGGACTATAGAATTCACTGCTCCTCACTTGTGATAAATTAGGCTAAAAATTTGCATGTTCAATTTTGCATCAACCAAACTTAAGAGAATGGAGAAACCGGACCTTGGGCTGTAGCTCTTGGCGACGTATCTCCCGACACCAGGGTTTATCCGCACAATCCTCCGGATTGAGTCATCGGTGTCATTAGCATATCCCACCCACCAACCTACCTGAAAATGAAATTGGCTAGAGTCAAACCCAACAACGCGTGCTGCAGGATGGCATCAAAAGCCCACTTGATGGATTATCTAGTGTTTAAAACTTTGGCCATATCTGGAATAGACATGTGTGTATTCTTTTGCATATATAAAGGATCGAACAACAGAGGAATTATCACTAGCCATGGTTTGTTATTACTTATATTAGGACCAGTACCTTACTTATATTACCCCTCATGGATAGTTGTTCAGCAAATAGAGACCACGCTTTACATGATGACGTCCCCTTTTTGCTGAGCTTTTACAAAAACAGGTACTCACATTTGACATAATTTCTCATCTTTAGATGCCAATCCCTTTTGCTGGATGTTTATTATATATACAAAACAGCACAACGGTACACACGCAACTGGGACGATCATGTTTAGGTACAAATATAGTTTGCTGGGTATTAAGGAGCACCATGGACTAGAATTCCTAACTGAAGATTCACAAAATCAAGACCAGCATGAAGCTAATTGAGCACTTGGACTGGAACAATGCACTCACACATGGGCGAAAGCTAACGAGGCAAGAGCTTACAACAAGATGTATGTCCAGAACTGCTTGTCCTTCATGTGGCGTGGGCACAGATCATAGCGGACCTTAGCGAGTTCCTGCAGGGATCACAAATTACAGTTTGAGACCTGAGATCCATCTCTGTCTTGGGCGAAGCGAAGGACGAGATCCGCGGGAGACCTACCTTGGCTCTGGCGAGCACGAGGACGGCGTGCCGCTGCTGCCAGTCCGAGAGCTCGGTCGCCGACTCCGCGGATCCTCCTGCGACAAAGCATAGCACCGCCAGTAATCGAGAGGGAACTAGCAGGGGAGCCGAATCGAGAAGGGAGGAAGGAGGGGGTGCCTTGGTGGAGCTTGAGGGGAAGGACTTGAAGGCGTCGGGGGAGAGTGTCCGGAGGAAGTCAAGGAGCTACGGCATGACGCCGAGCTCCTCCGCGTCCTCCTCCTTCCCCTCCGCGACGGAGGGTTTGCTTGGGCTGGTTCCGCCGTTGCCGCTGTCGCCGGCTCGGCAGCGGAACGTCCATTGGAACGAGGAGAACGCCATCGGCGGGCGGGTGGGCTGGGACGGGATGCGCCGGCGACGGCGATATGATGGATACGAGATTCGTCGGCGAGCTCGCTGGACCGGGGGGAGGGGAGGGCAGCGGCACGAGACGGGGAGCGGCGGCCGCCGGCGTGGCGCACGCAGCGGGGGATGGAGGCGGAGGGGATCTGGATCGGGCGTTGGTGGATTTTTTAGACAGACATGGGTTGAGTGGTGTGGGACGGTTGCGAGTGGGAGTGTATCCGGCGGGGGTGGGTGGCGTGGGAGACTAGTAGTAGCGCGGGTGTCTGACCTGCGCTATGGCTATCCACGTAGTAGTAGCTTAGGTTTTACAACCCGCGCTACTACTACGGCTGGTCCCAGGAGGCACAGTGGAAATAACTTAGTAGTAGCGAGGGGTAAAAACCCACGCTACTACTATCAGGTTATTAGTAGCGCGGTTTTCTCAAGCTCGCTACTACTAATTAGCAGTAGCGTTTGTTTTTAAACCGCGCTGCTGCTAAGATTCTGTGTATAAGGTTTTCCCTAGTAGTGATGGCACGGCTTCGGGCGCGCCCACGGAGGGGCATCGTGCTCGTCGTCATCGGGGTCCCAGCGGCAACTGGGCGCTGCCCCTCTCCATGTTGTATGTGTGGCGGTGAGCAGAGGGAACAAGGGAGAGAAGAGGGGTTCGAGCAGGGGAGTCAGGGTTATAGGTGCGGTCAGATGGGCCTTGGGCCAACTGGTGCGGCTGCTCGACTCCCTCTCTCCTTACTTATATTCTATTATAGAAAAAAATAAGGAGAAGAAAAGGAGAGAAGAGCAAAGGTTAGGGAAAGAATTGGGCATAGGGTTTGGAAAAGGTTGGAAAGGAAATTGTGAAAGGCATATAATTTAAACTACAAGTGTGTTTGAGGGTGGTTCCAAACTAATGGAATATTTCAATATAACTCCCTAATAATATTGGGACGATATATGTTTTAAAGAGAAATCACCATGTGAATTTCCCTCGATTTAAATGGATCAAAGATCCATCCAATTTATTTATGTGAGTTTTGTTAGTTGTGAAATTGATGGCATGATGACATGATGCAATGCAAATGATGCGATGATGAAATGCAACAAACAAATAAAACACGCAAGACGAAACTCGAAATACATGGAAGGCGTCTAGAGCATCGGTCTCGGGGTGTTAGAACTCTCCTCCACTTACAAGAGACTTTGAAAGACTCTACGTCAGGTGCCGATGATGCCCGTGTGGGTGAAGCAACCCAGCTCAAGTGGAGGAGAGTTTTATGCAGTCCTCGTGGCTCACAGATACTTCCAAACAGTTGCAGGTGCCGATGATGCCCGTGCGGGTGAAGCAACCCAGCTCAAGTGGGAGCTCGTTAAAGATCGTGTTCGTTGTGTTGCTTCGTTTCCAGTTGATCAGTAGTGGAGCCCAGTTGGGGCGATCAGAGATCTATTACATTAGGGGTTGTCTTTCTTTATTTGGTTCCGTAGTCGGACCTTGATTGTATCTGGATGATGTAATGCTATATTTATGTATTGTGTGAAGTGGCGATTGTAAGCCAACTCTTTATCCCTTCCTTATTCAGTACATGGGATGCGTAAAGATTACCCCTCTTGCGACATGCCTACTATGCGGTTATGCCTCTAAGTCGTTCTCTGACACGTGGGAGATATAGCCGCATCGTGGGTGTTACAAGTTGGTAATCAGAGCCGTCCCCGACTTAGGAGCCCCCTGCTTGATCGAATCGCTGACATTGTTGAGTCTAGAACAAAATGTTTTGAGTCTGAGGATTATATATATCGGAGAGTACCATTCATTTTACTCCTCAGTCCCTTCATCGCTCTGGTGAGGCCTCCTGGCGTAGAGTTTTGACTCTTACCTTCTCAAATTTCACAAAAATAATTAGGATCACACGGGTATCTTGGAATCGTTTCGATGGTTTTGTGACGAGAACATTGTTCTTGGTGCCTCCTGACATTTAGGGGTTGTGGCAGTGTCCCGGGGAGTTGAGCTCCGAGGTGTTGTCGTCACAATTTTATCATTGCAGTTCTGGAATACCTGAGTTCGCCGACATCGAAAATCTCTGTTATGTAGTTGTTGGTGAGATAACCTTGACACCACCCAGTACTGGGGCGGGAGTTCGGGAGTATTGCCATAACTTGTATAACGGATGCTTTTCGAAGGTTAAGGTACATGATAGAGACTTCGTCTTGCGTGTTTTATTGTAAGTGGAGGAGAGTTGTAAGTGGAGGAGACTTCGAAAGACTCTTGCGTGTTCTGAGGTTGAGGAAAAAACATATGATAGAGACTTGGTCCGAAGTTTTCGTGGTGGGGCCCACACGGGCTCGATTGTACAGCACCATCATGTACAAGGCAGTGCACATGACACACGAAGCGTCCCTGAGTCAGCATAGCCAAGGACTCTTTAAGACACAACGAGACCACTATAAAACCAACCGTGGATAGGCGGACCACTAGACGTCGAACCCCAATTTCATATCATACATCTATCAGAAAGATATCCTATGATATACTTGAATTCCCACTTATAAACTCCCGAAACTTTCTGGTTATGCAATCAGGTGTTGGGGATACAGGGGAAGCGTAATATCTCAGCCAAAACTAGCAAATTCTACATCCAGCTGTATCCTCTTCAACACATAACCAAGAAACCTTCGGAAATCATGTACCTCAACCTTCGAAAAGCATCTGTTATACAAGTTATGGCAATACTCCAACTCTCCTCCACTTACAAATCTCCTCCACTTACAATAAAACACGCAAGAAGAAGTCTCTATCATGTACCTCAACCTTCGAAAAGCATCTGTTATACAAGTTATGGCAATACTCCCGAACTCCCGCCCCAGTACTGGGTGGCGTCAAGGTTATCTCACCAACAACTGCATAAAAGAGATTTTCTATGTCGGCGAACTCAGGTATTCCAGAACTGCAACGATAAAATATGACGACAACACCTTGGAGCTCAACTCCCCGGGACACTGCCACAACCCCTAAATGTCAGGAGGCACCAAGAACAATGTTCTCGTCACAAAACCATCAGAACGATTCCAAGATACCCGCATGATCCTAATTTTTTTTGTGAAATTTGAGAAGAGAAGAGTCAAAACTCTATGTTAGGAGGCCTCACCAGAGCGACGAAGGGACTGAGGAGTAAAACGAATCCTACTCTCCGATATATATAATCCTAAGACTCAAAACATTTTGTTCTAGACTCAACAACGTCAGGGATTCGATCAAGCAAGGGGCTCCTAAGTCGGCAAAGGCTCTGATTACCAACTTGTAACACCCACGATGCGGCTATATCTCCCACGTGTCGGAGCACGACTTAGAGGCATAACCGCATAGTAGGCATGTCGCAAGAGGGGTAATCTTTACACATCCCATGTACTGAATAAGGAAGGGATAAAGAGTTGGCTTAAAATCGCCACTTCACACAATACATAAATATAGCATTACATCATCCAGATACAATCAAGGTCCGACTACGGAACCAAATAAAGAAAGACAACCCCTAATATAATAGATCCCCGATCGCCCCAACTAGGCTCCACTACTGATCAACTGGAAACGAAACAACACAACAAACACGATCTTTAACGAGCTCCCACTTGAACTGGGTTGCTTCACCGGCACGGGAATCATCGGCACCTGCAACTGTTTGGAAGTATCTGTGAGCCACGGGGACTCAGCAATCTCACACCCGCGAGATTAGGACTATTTAAGCTTATGGGTAGGAAAAGGTAGTGAGGTGGAGCTGTAGCAAGCACTAGCATATATGGTGGCTAACTTACGCAAATGAGAGCGAGAAGAGAAGCAAAGCACGATCGTGAACTAGAAGTGATCAAGAAGTGATCCTGAAACTACTTACGTTCAAGCATAACACCAACGCCGTGTTCACTTCCCGGACTCCGCCGGAAAGAGACCATCACGGCTACACGCGCGGTTGATGCATTTTAGTTAAGTTAAGTGTCAAGTTCTCCACAACCGGATATTAACAAATTCCCATCTGCCACATAACCGCGGGCACGGCTTTCGAAAGTTCAAACCCTGCAGGGGTGTCCCAACTTAGCCCATCACAAGCTCTCACGGTCAACGAAGGATATTCGTTCTCCCGGGAAGACCGGATCAGTCTCGGAATCCCGGTTACAAGACATTTCGACAATGGTAAAACAAGACCAGCAAGACCGTCCGATGTGCGGACAATCCCGATAGGAGCTGCACATATCTCGTTCTCAGGGCAACACCGGATAGGTCAAGATACGAGTAAAAACAGCCCTCAAGTTGCCCCGAGGTGGCCCCGCGGGCTGCCCGATTCGGACCAACACTTAGACAAGCACTGGCCTGGGGGGTTAAAATAAAGATGACCCTTGGGTTGGCCGATCCAAGGGAAGGGTAATAGGTTGTTAGGCAAATGTAAAACCAAGGTTGGGCCTTGCTGGAGGAGTTTTATTCAAAGCGAACTGTCAAGGGGTCCCCATAACACCCAACCGTGTAAGGAACGCAAAATCAAGAAACATAACACCGGTACGACGGAAACTAGGGCGGCAAGAGTGGAACAAAACACCAGGCATAAGGCCGAGCCTTCCACCCTTTACCAAGTATATAGATGCATTAAAGTAAATAAGATATAATAATGATATCCCAACAATATCCATGTTCCAACATGGAACAAACTTCATCTTCACCTGCAACTAGCAACGCTATAAGAGGGGCTGAGTAAAGCGGTAACATAGTCAAACAACGGTTTGCTAGGAAAGGAGGGTTAGAGGCTTGACATGGCAATATGGGAGGCATGATATAGCAAGTGGTAGGTATCGCGGCATAGCAATAGAGCGAACAACTAGCAAGCAAAGATAGAAGTGATTTCAAGGGTATGGTCATCTTGCCTAAGATCCCGCAAGGAAGAAGAACGAGTCCATGAAGAAGACAAACAGATGAAGTCGAACGGATCCTCACAAATGTGACGTTATCGGAACTAACCCGAAGAAGCAACACCGGAAAGAAGCAAACAACATAGTAAACAACCTTCACATAAACATGGCATGATGCACAACAAGTATGATGCATGTCCGGTTTAAAGAGGCATGGCATGGCAAAGTGCACAAAGAATACTACAAATTAAGTGGAGCTCAATATGCAACGAGTTACATATTGACGAAACACCACATGACTTATTTAGTTCTCTCTCATTTATGTACCCAACAATATTAAATGTTATTAAACAAGGCAAGAGGTGAAGCATAAGAAAACTACCTATCTAGGCAAGTTTAAATGAGGCCGCAACAACAAACAACAATTCCGAAAAATCCTCATATGCAAAATATGGATTTGATACTGTTCTGCCCTAAACATAATTTTAGAGTTGTTAAACATGCAAGAAGAGTGCACCATGTTAAACTAGGCATTTTTTCACCCCATTTACATATAAAGTTTATTAAATTTGGAGCTACGGTTATTTAGTTATGAATTAAATCATTTTAACATGGCATTTATGCAAATTAATGCAAACAATATTTTAAACATTTTTATCATGGATGAAAGTTGCATACTGTTAAAGAACGTGAAAATTTAAGCAAGATGCATATATGACATGTTTCATTTGGGTGCATGGATATTTAGATATGAGCATTGCAAATCAGTGGCAAAACTGTAATTATGCAATACCCTGGAAAATAATGAAATCCACGGGCAGAGGATAAAAAAGCATGGGCCAGAAGTGGAATCGGGCCCAAGTGTGCGTGTGTGCAGAAGAAAAGAAAAAAAATGGGGTGCCTAGGGCTCGAACCCACAACCTCTCCAATGAAAACAGATACTGCTAGCCACCGCGCTAGACTGGTGTTTGTGTTACAAAGAGGGATCGACTCAGAAATCATCAGGCGCGGACGAGCTCGTGCACTCTCGCTATCGTCGGGCGTCCATCAGGCGGAGATGCGAGACTGGCAGACGTATTGTAGGTGGCAGTTGGGGTCAGTTAATGCGTATACGTGATGGGAACGAGACGGCGTTGTGGAGGATGTTGGTGCCGACGTCGGGAGAGGTTTTGACGACGATTTGGCAAAGTGTCGTTCGCGCTCGGTTCTGTACCTCTCGTTCGCGCTCGGCAAGAGATGCAACGCCTCGTTCTTAAATAAAGGTCTGTTGGTGTTGAGCCCAGCGCGCTCATGCTATTTGAAATTCAAAGGACGAGGGATTCCCGCTCAACAGACACAGCAGCTCTTGTGATGCCACCTGGCATAATCAGTTGCGTTCGGAATTTAATGATTGTAGGGTTCAGTGGAGGGATCAGTGATAATGTGCAATGGGCATCAATATATGACGTGAAAAATAAAATATGGAACTGAAAACACATCTGAAATTCAACAAGTCATTACATAATGAGGTGCAAACACAAGAGATGGCACAAAGAGATCGACGCAACATGTTATTACACAGATTTAGGGGGTGTTTGTTTCCAGGGACTTTTTTGTGTAGGGACTAGAAAAAGTCCCTCTTAGAGACTTTTTTTACCAAACGGGAGGGACTTTTTAGGGACTAAACTAGGCATTTGGGACTAAATGAAGAAGACTCTAAAGGAGAGTCTTTTGGGACTTTTTGGGACTTTTCCAACAATGCCCCTCCATGCACCCATTGGCCCGCCACCCCATGGTGTTGTCTGATTGTTATTTTTCTATATACTAGGGGCAACATGGTCATTTAATAATCTCTAGGAAGGGACTAGGGACTTTTTAGTCTCTTGAAACAAACAGGGAGGGACTATTTAGGGACTAGGGACTTTTTAGTTGGGACTAGAAAAAGTCCTAGGACTAGAGAACCAAACACCACCTTATCAATTATCGGCTGCGGAGCCCTCAAGAACAGGTTTATTACACAGATTGAACAGGCGATCTCAAATCAGACTGGTGAGTGCATTCGTGTCCACGTTAGTTATCCCAGCAACATATAGAACAACCTTTGGCTTGTTGCAGGTGTTTCTCCTGTGGCCACCAACACCACATATAGAGCATTTAGCCTCGTTCCTTTCCTTCGGTGGAAGACCTCCTCGTTGCGGACAAGTTGTGCTCTTGTGACCAGGTTCTCGGCATATGCTGCAGAAGCGAGTGCGTTTGCTCGTGCCACACCTATCGACATCTTCAGCAGATGTGCGTTGCTTCATCCTTTTGCTTTTTGCACCCCAGTCATCGTACGGAGGCTTATCTCTGCTATTGTTGGTCGCGCGGCTTTCCTTTTCCGCTCAGGTGGTTTCAGTCCTATGAAATCCCCGATAGCACTTCCTTCTGCATCACTAACGTTCCCGCTTGTGTGTGCAATTGCTGGAACAATTTCTTTTATCGTATCCTGCATGCATTTTGTGTGTGCAAACTATCTCCTGCATGCATTTTGTTCTCTCAACATTTAGATGGCTCTTACCGTATCTCACTCCGAACCCAACCTCCCATGAATATAGATTATAGTAGTCGTAAGCTTCCCCCAGCATATCGAAACTGGCTCCCATAGCAGGAACTATCACAGTTTCAGTTTTTTTCTCTACATAGCTTCGTATTGTTAGCTCCAACACGGATTCTGCATTTTCCACATTATAATTTTTCAGAACCATGCCTTAACTGGTTTTTCAGTTCATGTGATTAACATATATAACGCTAGCAGGCGGCAGGCCGGGCAGGAACGAGGTTCTCCAAGCAGATTAAAATGATATTAACTATGAGGAACACAATGCAGTATCCTTACCTTCGCGTCCAGCCAGGGGCTTCAAGGTCGTCCTTCCCTGTAGATTGCTCGGACGCCGGCGCCGACAGGGTAACCCCCTGACAAGTGTTGTTCAAATATGTTTCCACTACTGCCATGGCATCTCCTGCTTCGCCAATGCTTGAATCTGTAGGTCCACATATTACAGCCTGGCTTCTGCCATGCTCTACCGGCAGCTTGTCGCCGGCCAGATCCGGTAGGGGAAATCTATTTCAAATTGACAAGCAGAGCGAAAACACACTGAAGTACCCATTTGGGATGGCAGGAAAAACAGTTATTGCGGCTTGCAAGGCATACCTGTCAACTGGATCCGTTAAGAACTCCAATTCCTCATCTCTGGTGATCCTAATCTCCATAGCCATGATCTTGGACATCGATAACTGCCGAACGATCGGCCTAGGGATACCCCAGCCCGAACGAGTCGTTCGTGCTGGGAGAGTCGCTGGAACGAACGAACTCGTTCGGTAGAAGTACCCCTCTAGCCTGAACAATCCCACGTCAGATAAACTTGTTGCTAGCAGGGACAACGATCTGGCTCTTCCCCTCTGGCGGACCAGCCCAAAAATGGGGGAAGCCCAAAAACGTCATTGCCTACAAGAATAAAAAAACAAAGAATTTATATGTTAATAAAAAAACAAAGATTGCCTGGTTTTTAGAAACTTTCAAAATTTTACACACCGTAAAAACACATCTTAATTTGCCATGGCAAAAACATATCTTAAATTGGCATGGTAAGAGTATATGTTAGTTGCCATGGTACATGGATTAAACTTGGTCATTTAATGTTGCCCTGGTCCATGAAATAAGTTTGCCATGTTGAAAGAGATAAAAAAATAATCCAAATTTCAGGAAAATGGTGGAAAACTATTCAAATGATGGCAAGTTTGCCATGATTTAAAAACTTTCATAACTTGCCATGTTTTATGTACATTTTCTCTAGTTTGGTGAATGAACTAAGCCATGATGTGATAATTTGTAAATAATCTAAGAAATTGCCATGTTTTGCTAAACATTATGATTAGAAATTTCCATGTATAGACCAAAATCCTAAAATTCTGTACTACTCACATGGCAAATTTAGTAACTAAATCACGTCAAAAGTGTGTGCTACTCTGATTTTAGTGTAGCATGGCAATTTTTAGGGATTGTTTCATACACAAGCATCTTGGCAAATTGTGTTCAAAAAGCTCATAGTACTCATCATCTAGCAGGTCGTAGTCATCATCTAGCAGGTAGATTAAATCCTAGCAAAATCATCAGACGTGATTACAGGCGCACCTTATTCCAGTGACAAAAAAGAGTAGATGAACACCTCCCCGCCGCAGCTCCTCCACTGGCACTGGTGGTTGTGCAGGAGCAGGCCGCGCTTGCAAGACACGACGGCCGATTCGGCCATCTCCTCCACCCACGGGTGGAGTCGACGGAGGCGACAGGGGCGCACCGATGCAGGAGGTTGACCAGGGGCGAGCGGGAGCAGGATCCACTCAGATCAGAAGCGGGAGTGGCTGCCAACGGAAACAGAAGTAGCCGCCGGCTTCCCTCGGCGACCGCGTGAGACGAGGAGAGCACCCAGCCCTCGCCCCCATCACTAGCCGCTCCCTCCGCCTCTGGTGCCGTGACTCGACAGCTTCCATTGCCACCCGCTACATAGCCGCCCACCGCAGCCATCCCACATCCTCACCGCCGCAATCGCGCGAGGCAGGCCATCATTCCCCCCACGAGCAGCACCTCCACCGCGACTCCACCCCGCATCGGGATCCCGTGGAGGGCGAGACCGCTCTCCCTGGCGTGGTGCCCTGCCCCGCACACAAGGCCGCCGCCAGGGCCTGTCGTGCTCCTCCCCGCGAGGCCGCCGCAGGAACTGTGTGGCTTCTTGCCGCGCGGCGGAGGCAATGGTCGTCGGGCGGGAGATGTTGTACGAAGGCGACGGCACGCAGCTGCACTGCGGTGGCCGGATATGGCGCATGGTTAGCGGTGGCTATGGTGTCGATTTGTGCGGCGGCGAGTAAGGTGGGGAGGGGAACAGATAGGATAAGAACGTCATCACGTACAATTCCATCTCATCTGTACCAATGGTACAGCAATATCCTATACCGATATGCACACGTTATCATGCACAGGTCCGTCTCCGCATGTCCGTTTTAGTCGTACTCCGTTGCTTGGTATATATACGGCCGTATTAAATACAGTAGGAAACGCGGCGCCCGGTTGTTGGTCCAGCTGGCAGGAGCGCGTGAGCCTGTCCGCGCCATCTCCACTCTCGGGATCGACTGCTCTTGTGTGGCCGGGAAAAGAACAGCAGTTCAAAAACAAAACAAAGAAAAGGGTACCAACCGGGGGTTCGAACCCCAGACCGGCTAGATATTCCAGGGGTGCGCTAACCACTGCGTTGCTGCTATACTGGTGCATGAAGAGGGTTCAGGCTTAGATGAACTTAAGAAGCTCGGGGTTCTCTTCTAAATGGCGGACGGCTGATTCTCGTCGGCGACAGGAACAAGCAGCGGCGACTGCTGCTGCTACCAAGCGCCGGCGGGGGTGCGGAAAAGGCTTGCGGTGGGATGTGCGCATGATGTGTGTGCTATGCAGGAAGGGCACATGCGTGTGAGGAGCTCGAGCACCTCATCCATGGCGTACAGGATGCAATCGGCAGATGCAATCGGGGCAAGGCGAGGCCCTTGCGCGGGCGTGCGACGGGGAACTGGCAAGGACACGAGCATAGAGGTTGTGTGTGGGATCAGCAAGCAGAAGCAGCGGCACAAACACGAACTCGAACTCACGCCATGGCGCTCATGGCGACCGCGAGTTCCTGATAGTCTGGACAACGTCTACGGGAACAAAACACATGGGAGAGGAAGGCTAAGAGGAGCAGATCGTCACCGTGGGGGTGATGCTGGAGTTGTACAAGGTCGCGGGTGACCGGAGACAGCGGGAGGACGCGATGATCGACGGAGGCGCTCGGGTCCGTGAAGCAGAGGAAGCAGAGGAAGAAGGGGAAGTCGTGGACGGAGTCCTTGGGCTCGGTTGTGCGCGCGAATGACATCGGGGCAGCCTCCTCTTGCACCTAGACGAAGAAGCAAGGACCCAGGGGCTCTCCTATGCCGGCGACGAGCTCGTGGCCGCGCCGGCCATGGCTCCTGGAGGTGGGGGAAGCAGGTGCATGGGGAGTGGCCAACCTCCTGGCGGCGGAGGAGGAGGGAAAGAAGAGGATGGGGGAACCCTAGGGCGAAGGCTGCGGGGTCTAAAAGGAAGGGTGTGGGCGCCGTGGCTTGCCACCAAGGCCATGTGCGGGCGCCCCTGTAGGTTTTACCGTGAGAGAGAGCAAGTGAGGGAGGTGGAAGAAAAAGGTGAGGGGGAGAGGATGACAGGAGGGGCCGGCGGGGTGCATAATTGGCGCTGGGAGGATTTTTACCAAGGGAGGCGATGGTGGACTGCAGCGCTGGGTGGGAGCTGGGCCTCGGTTGCGCTCCAGGTAAGCTATTCTCTTCTATTTAAATTTCTGTTTATTCACATAAACAAAATAAACAGAATTTAAGAGAAAGGCCAGGGGTTATGGGAAGGAATATGAGAGATATAAACATATGTATGAACTCCTGGTTTTATGCACTATTTGAATAAATTGCTCTGGCAATTTTTAGAGGTAGAAAAATAATCCAAGTTTGAATTAAATTCAAACTTGACGCATTTTTGAACCCAACCAAAACATCTTCAAATGAGCTAAAAATTGGCAGAGAGGGTTTAGGCATGGTGAACTAGCATCAGGAAAAGAATGAACATTTATGGAGGAGGGGAAAAGGTCACTTGCCAAAATGAAAGAAAGAAGAAGGAAGGAGCAGGTGATGATGCATGATCATACATGGAGCATCCAACAATGTAACATGCATAAATATGACAATGCACATGATGATTATGAGAATGCAAAATGACAAGAGGCACAAATGCAACATGACAACGATGGGCATGGCAATGCAATATAACCAAATGATGAACATGATGCAAGAAGCAAAATATGACAATGACACTCATCCGATCATGGCAACAAACAGTTCAAACACACAACGACAACGAGATAAAAGGAAGGCATCTGGAGCATCGGTCTCGGGGCGTTACAGCCGCCCTCCTGTCTTGTGCATCATTCGCCCATGTGGCGCACCATCTGCTAGCTGCTTCACTGTCGGCTACCGCAGCTTGTATTTTTTTTGATGATTTCCCTGTTTTCCCCCTTGATGCTTTCCACAATTTCACTTGTACATTGTTCTACTTCCATCAGTGTATAAACTTCTTCGAACTGAAATTTGATTGAAATAATATGTGTATGTATGTATCCCGTCATATATCTAGGGTATTATTAAACTCAAATTGATGTAATTGCTAATTTCATTTTATATTGTAGAAAAAGAAGATTAAGAGATTTTTATCACCGGTGTCTGCAACAGGGGCGTCTACACCTATCATTTCAGATGAAAGGAATAGGATGAGTCATGATTTGCTATATCGAGCGAGATGTATTTGCAAGTATTGATGATGATGATATTGTATATCGCTTTTAATTGTATAGGTCTCACAAAGTGCTTTTACCTCATCGAAGTGGTATTCTTTTTAGATTTGTATCAGCGATAATTGTTTCACTCGATGTTTATGTCTTCTCTTATGAAATTTTGCTTTTGATGTCTTGAAGATGTTGGTTCTTCTTCCACTGTTGATAAGGTTATGCGAGGGACTCATGAAGCAAACCATTGATTTGGTACTCTTTCTTATCACGTACTTTTGTTTGTAGTTTTTGTCATTCTTATCTATTTTGTTGTATCGTTAAGCACTTTTAAATTCTAAATTTTTCGTCCAATTGAACAATATTTCGTATGGAGTATCTTTTGAGGTAGATAATAGTTTCATGGACATTAAGTGTTTCCCTTGTGGCGAAAAAAAACTTAGGCCTGGGGCTTACTCCAATCCTGGCTCTGCCACTGGGCGCGTGCGAGTGTGTCTGGGCTCAGAACGGACAACGGAGAGAACTGGGGGAACCCGAACAGATGCAAGTTTTGAAAACATGATGATGCAATGCACATGATGACATGAAAAGATGCAACACGCAAGCGAATGACATGGCAACAACGGCGCATAACTGGAAGACACCTGGCGCATCGGTCTCGGGGCGTCACAACACTCCACCACTACAAGAGGATCTCGTCCTGAGATCTAGGATGGCACCGGAGAGAAGCAGAAAAGGAAGAGGAGAGGTAAACTAAGTTTCTTCTTGGACAAACGAGTGAAACCACGAACCTTGAGAGGTTGAACAAATTGAAAGAAAGAATACAACGAAGATGAACAAAGTTGAAAACACTCCATTAGAAAAGAGGAACAAGGAACATTGTGAGAACCTTGTAGGTCGAAGGACATAAGAAAAGGGTTACAATGGAAAAGAAGTACATGCAAGCACTCCGGTTGAAATGAGATGTACCGGGAATGGTAAATATCAATTATGACAACACTCTAGTTGGAAATGGAAGGCATAGAATATGAACTTGGCAAAAGAAGGCACTTGGATGAGACTCCGGTTAGAAGAGGAATGATAGACACAACACTCCGGTTAAAACAAGATAGAGTAGGAATAAGAATGATATAATTTGGATAGCACTCCGACTATAAATGGAAGGAATTGAACATGAACTTGACGGGATGAGAGGATACTTGATGAAATCAACAACACACTGCCTCCAGAACTATTGAAATAATGTCACAAGGGGAAGAAAGATTTCAGACAACCTCCGATAGAAAAGAGAAGCAAAACTTGACAAGATGGGAAGAACTTGAAAAGATGACACGACACCCCGGTTAAATGGATAAGCACAAAAAGAACACGGTCCTCACAATTCGAGATGATGAGTGAAAAGAGCAACATCACAATGCCTCTAGAAGAAAGAATAGAAGATAGATCATTGGAATCACAGAATGGAGAAGAAAAAGTCAACTTCTGTCACCAATGAACTAGGAAAGCACCCTTCCAAGAAGGTTAAAACGGAGTTGTTCGAAAAATCAACAATGAATCAAATAAGCTTGTAGTGGGCTTATGGAAAACATCCCAAAACTTGAGGTGAAATTCTGCCACTAACGGAATGAATTGCTTGCTTGAGAGCAACGAAGAGATGAAAACTTCTTTCATCGCAAGAATAGGATGAAACTTGGATTATTGATAAGCACCACAATAGCAACATTCCTTAGCGAAGGCTTTAGGTGAAATATGACACAAGATAACTCAAACGAAGAGATTGATGGGTTGCAAAGGATCTCCTGAACGAAAAGAAAAATGATGGGTTTAAATATCTCATTTTTAACAACTTGTGAACCTTGAAACACGAAGGGAAAATTGTCAAGAATGATATAACACCACCTCAAAAGATAAGATAGAAAGAATTGCACTTCAGAATGCAAGATGAAGAATACTTGAACTCCTCAAAACAAAACATGTGTTGAGCACCCTGTTTAATTTTGAGTATAGCTTGGGGGATCATAACTTCGAGAGAAATCTTGAAGAACAATTGAAGAATGAAGATAATCCTTAACGAACCACCATGTAGAACCTCCATGAAGAACTCTGGTAATAAAAGGATAACGAAAAGAAAGAGAACTTGAAAACACGAGGTGAAGCCTTGCGATGATTTAGATGAAGCTTCACGATGCGATAATGCAGAAAACTTGGAACTCCGGAAAACAAAGATGAACAAATGAAATCAAGAATTTTGATGAACCTCTGGAATAAGGAATTAATCACTTGGATGAAACAAAAATAAGAATTACATTATGCTTATCCTTCATCAATTAAATTGATGACAAGCAACGGATTTGGAATACTACTTATTCTCATAGAAAGGATTAAGAGAGATATAGTGTAAACTTGAGAAGGTCTTCAACGAACCACCGGTAGGATTTGGGAAGAATGAATGAATTGATATGGTAACATAGGAAGAGGAATCTCGAACAAACCGCTGTAAGAATTGGAAATGGAAGTAGCAAAGGCACAATTCATCGGAAGAATGAACTAAGATACTTGAGGGAATTTAGATACAAGTGAACGAAGAGGTCTCGAGCTGATTAGAGAATACTTGAATGATGCACCAGTAAGATTTGGAGAACGAGAGCTAAAATCTGGAATGAATAATTCTGAGATGATGGCTCCGGAGAATCAAACTGAAAAGACTCCTGAATTGCTCCGGATGGGTGAAAAGAATTCTCACAATTGAAAACAATTATGAGAGGATGGTATAAAGCTAGAACCATGAATCTTTGGAAGAACGGGTAAGAATTTAAGAGGAACTCTTCTTCGGTCTTCAAAATTCGAGAACGACGACGAGAAACACCACCATGAATTTTTGAGGCACTCCGGAATGAAGAATAAAAAGTTTGAACAAACGACGGAAAGAATTTGAAAGATCTTAGAGAAAGACATATGACTGATGACAATTCATTCTTACATCAAAAGTTGAAATGAATTTGAGATTAGCTTTGGGAAAAGAAGAGTCGCGTAAGATCTTGGAAACAGACCTGTGGGTTAAGGCCCATACAAAGATACACCGTTGAAATGGTTGCTTGGAAGAGAGATTGCACCGGTTGAATTAAATGGCTTGAACGAGATATCAACCTCGAAATATCTTGAATTGATTAAGAATGAAAACACGAATCTCCTGTGATATCTTCAGTACTCCAGAACAAATGAATGGCGAGAAGTGGATGATTACGAGGTTAAACGGCATGAGAAAACATTTGAAACGGGGAAAGGAATACGATTAACACTGAAAGCTTGAATTGAATCCACGGAGAAGAAATAGAACGAAGAATGATGCACTTGAAACTCCGTTAGTATCTTCCTGAGAATCACCGGATAAGAACATTGACGGAAAAGAATGGAGAGACTTCCCATCAATAAAAAGGATACTTGATTAAGAAAATCTGAGTCCTTGAAGAAAAAGGGTGGGAGGGCGGGAAAAAGAAGATAACTTGGGACGGATGAAACAAACACTATTGAGAAAAACTGAGATTGGATCTTGCAAATGGGAAAAATGATAGGATCATCTTGAAGAGAATCACACCGGTTGGAAAGAATTGGCATGACAATCTCGATGATCAGGAAGGATTAGTACTCCCATAGAAATATGAGAGCACCACTTAGGAAAGGTATGGAATCGACACTTGACATTGAAGCAACTCAAATACCACAACCCAAAACAAAACAAAGGATTGGCTTGCAAAATAAGCCGGAAACAAACATATGATAGAGATTTCGTCTGAAACTTTCATGGTGGGGCCCACACGGGCTCGATCGTACAGCACCATCATGTACAAGGCAGTGCACATGGCATAAGAAGCATCCACGAGTCAGCATAGCCAAGGACTCTTTAAGACACAACGAGACCACTGTAAAATCAACCGTGGATAGGCGGACCACTAGGCGTCGAACCCCAATCTCATATCATGCATCTGTCGGAAAGATATCCTAGGTAACTACTTGAATTCCCACCTATTAACTCCCAAAACTTTCTGGTTATGCAATCTGGTGGTTGGGATACAGGGAGGCACAAAATATATAACACAACTAACAATCCCTATGCTCCAACTGTATCCATCCGTCAACACATAACCAAGAAAACTCCGGAAATCGTATACCTCAACCTTAGAAAAGCATCCGTTATACGAGTTATGGCAATACTCCCGAACTCCCGCCCTAGTACTGGGTGGCGTCAAGGTTATCTCACCACTAACTGCATAAAAGAGATTTTCGATGTCGGCGAACTCAGGTATTCCAGAACTGCAATGATAAAATTGTGACGACAACACCTCGGAGCTCAACTCCCCGGGACACTGCCACAACCCCTAAATGACAGGAGGCACCAAGAACAATGTTCTCGTCACAAGAATATCGGAACGATCCCAAGATACCCGCATGATCCTAAAAAAAGTTTTAGTGAAATTTGAGGAGAGAAAAGTCAAAACATCTACGCCAGGAGGCCTCACCAGAGCAACGAAGGGACTGAGCAGTAAAAACAATCCTACTCTATGATATATATAATCCTAAGACTCAAAACATTTTGTTCTAGACTCAACAACGTCAACGATTCGATCAAGCAGGGGGCTCCTAAGTCGGGGATGGCTCTAATTACCAACTTGTAATGTCCACGATGCGGATATATCTCCCATGTGTCGATGCACGACTTAGAGGCATGACCACATGGTGGTTTTGTCGCAAGAGGGGTGATCTTCACACAATCCCATGTACTGAATAAGAAAGGGATAAAGAGTTGGCTTACAATTGCCACTTCACACAAATAACAAGTTAAACATACATCATCCAGAGTACAATCAAGGTCCGACTACGGAACCAAAATAAAAGAAGACAACCCCAAATGCTATATCTCCGATCGTCCCAACTAGGCACCACTACTGATCAGCCAGAGAAGACACATAAACAACAACCCAGATCTTCATCGAGCTCCCACTTGTGCTCGATTGCGTCACCTGCACTGGTATCATCGGCACATGCAACTGTTTGGAAGTATCTGTGAGTCACGAGGACTCAGCAATCTCACACCCGTGAGATCAAGACTATTTAAGCTTATGGGTAGGATAAGGTAATGAGGTGGAGCTGCAACAAGCGCTAAGCAAATATGGTGGCTAACTTACGAGTACCAGAGTAAGATGAGAAGCTACGCAATGGTCGTTAAACTACAAGTGATCAAGAAGTGATCCTGAAACTACTTATGTTCAAACATAACACAAACCGTGTTTGCTTCCCAGACTCCGCCGAAAAGATACCATCACGGCTACGCATGCGGTTGTTGCATTTTAATTAAGTCAAGTGTCAAGTTCTCTACAACCGGATATTAACAAATTCCCATCTGCCACATAACCTCGGGCACGGCTCTCAAAAGTTTATACCCTACAGGGGTGTCCCAACTTAGCCCATCACACGATCTCACGATCAACGAAGGATATTCCTTCTCCTGGGAAGACCCGACCAGACTCAGAATCCCGGTTACAAGACATTTCGACAATGGTAAAACAAGACCAGCAAGACCACCCAAATGTGCCGACAAATCCCGATAGGAGCTGCACATATCTCGTTCTCAGGTCACACCGTATGGGCAAGACGTCAGGTTGGCATAGACCCTGGTTGCCCAGGGGGCGCCGGACATCGCCCAGTTCAAACCAACACTTAGAGAAGCACTGGCCTGGGGGGTTAAAATAAAGATGACCCTTGGGTTAATTTCTCCAAAGGGAAAGGTTATAGGTTGTTAGGCAAATGTAAAACCAAGGATGGGTCTTGCTCGAGGAGTTTTATTCAAAGCAAACTGTCAAGGGGGTCCCATAACCCCAACCGCGTTAGGAACGCAAAATCAAGGAACATAACACCGGTATGACAGAAACTAGGGCGGCAAGAATGGAACAAAACACCAGGCATAAGGCCGAGCCTTCCAACCTTTACCAAGTATATAGATGCATTAATTAAAATAAGAGATATTGTGATATCCCAACATAAACATGATCCAACATGGAGCAAACTTCAACTTCACCTGCAACTAAGAACGCTATAAGAGGGGATGAGCAAAAGCGGTAACATAGCCAAACAACGGTTTGCTAGGAAGGTGGGTTAGAGGCTTGACATGGCAATATGGGAGGCATGATAAACAAGTGGTAGGTAGCGCGACATAACGATAGAGCGAACAACAAGCAAGCAAAGATAGAAGTGATGTCGAGGGTAATGGTCATCTTGCCTGAGATCCCGCTAGGAAGAAGAATGAGTCCATGAAGAAGACAAACGGACGTGGTTGGACGAATCCTCACAACTCCGGAATGAGCCCAAAGCTAACGAGAGAAGCAAACCGGAACGAAGCAAGCAACATGGTAAACACACACAAGCATAAACATGGCATGATGCACAATCAAGTATGATGCATGTCTGGTTTAATGAGGCATGGCATGGCAAAGTGCAACAAGCAATACTACAAATTAAGTGGAGCTCAATATGCAACGAGTTGCATATTGATGAAACACCACATTCAATTATTTAGTTCTCTCCCGTTTATGTACCCCACAATATTAAATGTTGTTAACATGGCAAGAGGTGAAGCATAAGTAATCTAACTATTTAGGCAAGTTTAAATGAGGCCGGGAATAACAAACAACAATTCTGGAAAATCCTCATGTGCATATTTTAGATTTGGTAATGTACTGTCCTAAAGCCTATTTTATTGTTGTTAACTAGTAAAACAAAGTGAACCGAGTTAATCTATGCATTTTTCTACCCCAATAACATATAAAGTTTATTAAATTTGGAGCTACGGTTATTTAGTTATGAATTAAATCATTTTAACAATGCATTATGCAAAATAAACACAATCAGCATTTTAAACATTTTAAACATGGATGAAAACAGCATATTATGAGACTAGACGAAAATCTAAGTATTTTACATATATGATTTATTTTAATCCGATGCACCGTTGTGAAGTTATTATATGCATGAAGACTAGGGACTTTTCTACAAAACTGGTGGTCTCTGGAAAATTAGACAAATCGCAGAACAGGAAAAAACTATGTTGGGCTTAATCAAGTCGCAGGCCTAGCAGGAACAGACGATGGGGGCAGCTCACCATGGGCCTGGCCCGGTCGGAAGCAGAGGAGGCCGCCTGAGGCAGCGGTTGGGCCTGCGAGGTTGGGCCGGCGGGAAGCCGTGGCCGTCCCACGAGCGGGAGCGGGCCCACGAGCCAAGGTGAGCGGGCGCTCGTCCTCGTTCCCGAGCACGACAAGGCCAAGGCGGTGGTGGATGGCGACGGGACACCGGCGAGGACGCTCGAAGGACGGCGGTAGGGTCCACCTGGAGCGGGGACGGGCAGAGGCAGGCGCCGGCGACCGGATCCGGGCACTGCCCTCCGGATCGGAGCATGGGGTGGCGCTGGGGAGGGATCCCGCGGGCGGCGAATCCGGGCGAGGTCGCCGGAGGCCGGATGGTGTGGAGCGGTGATGGAGGCACGGGGTGGTTGCGGCGAGCTAGATCCGCACGCAGGTGGCGGAGGTCGACGGCGAAGCAGGGTGTGGCATGCGGCCAGCAGAGGATCTCGATGGTGATGCCCTCCGACGAGCCGGCGAGGCGTCTGGGTGGTAGCGCAGTGCGGGGAGACTCGGACGCCGGGCGACGGCAGGGCTCGGGTGGAGCGCTCGGGCGGCGACGGGCCTGGATGGGCTTCTAGGGCCCGAACTGGGCTTCGGCGGGCCCTCGGCGGTGGGACGGGGAGGCAGGGCGACGTGGCACGCACGGGTTGGAGGAGGGCGTGGTCAGGTGGCGGCGGGGCTAATGGAGGCGCAACAAGTGACGGCGCAGGACTTGGCCGGCGCGGAAAACAAGGCAGAGGTGGGAGGTGGCGGCGGCTGATGGTTAGGGGAGGCTAGGGGTAGGGTTTAGAGTAGGATTAGACCGAAAATGGACTAGGGTGTCTATATATAGCAGGTTTTGCTAGGGTTTGGGTCTAGGGGGGTTTCTGGACCGTCTGATGCCGATCGGACAGTTCCGGACGCGAGGGGGTAGGTTGGCTGCGGGTGGGCTATGCTAGAGAGAGATGGGCTGAGAAGAGAGGGGAGAGATGCAGCCCGTCACGGTTTCCATAGACCGAAAACGTCGGATGAAAAGACCAGCTATATTGTCGCTATAGTTATCCATTGGGGCATCAAACGAACTCTGAATGTGATGAAACTTGGCAGGCGGCCTACTGACAACATAACAACATCGCATGCCAACTTTCAATCCATTCTGAGAACATTTTCTGGCCACTTATAAAATAATATTTCGGACATGCCGCGGGCGCGTGCGAGTGTGTCTTGGCTCAGAACGGACAACGGAGAGAACTGGGGGAACCCAGACGGATGCAAGTTTTGAAAACATGATGATGCAATGCACATGATGACATGACAAGATGCAACACACAAGCGAATGACATGGCAACGATGGCGCATAACTGGAAGACACCTGGCCCATCGGTCTCGGGGCGTCACGTGTGCATATAAGTAGTTTGCTTTTGAATGCAAATGCACATGGCAGGATTTACTTTGTGGAGATCCTATTCAACTTACGAAGACAATTCATCATGCATATATCAAAATAGCGAAGATAATGACATGCATAATGAGAAATGGCCGTCTATAGAATGACTTCATGCGGAATTTATCATTGCATCACAGAGTAGCAGCAAAAGTAGCATACGACCATCAAGTTTAAGTGTTACAACTCAAAAGCCAAATAATTTCAAAATGAGAGTTGTAAGAACTTATCAAAAATAATGCAACCACCCCATATGGACTCGCTTGAAGACTATCAACCTCATATGCTTCTCCCCCTTTTGTCAGTAAGGACCAAAAAGGTTTGAAGACATAGAGGATCTACTCTTTCCCAGTTGGAGTAGATGTTGGAGTAGGGTCGACGTTGGAGTTGGGCGGTGTAGATGGGCCTAAAGTAGATCGTGGTGCAATGTAGACAGAGTTGGGGAAGTGGCGTCATCTTCTTCATTGGCGACTCTTGCAACAATAGTTGCAGTCGAAGACGAATGTTCGGAATCTTCAATTAAAGGTGTGGTACACCAACTTGCAGATTGCGGAGGCTTGGAGTCAAACTTGAAGCTCTCGGTGAAGCCATCTTCACGAAGATCATCTTCAGAGCAGAGCAATGTGAGGCTCTTCCAGGACTGCCGACAGTCTTCATGCGCGATGAATGAGTTCTTGGTGGCCAAGTTGCGAATGCGATTAACATCAACCAAGAGACTCTGCATTTGACGCTTCAGCCAGTCATGATGCCTATCATGCTTTTGATGTAGAGAAACCAGAAGCTCACGGTCATTGAGGACACGAGGATTCTTCTGAGGCCTTTGGGCAATTGTGCTAGCAGTGGCTTTAGTATTGGCACGGTGCCGCAGACGTAAGTTGCCAGCCAGAGGATAAGTAGGAGTAGCAGAATTTGGCACATGAATCCCTTCAATTTGCTACGTGAAGCTTTGGAATCCAGCATTTTGAAGAAGGAGTGGCTTATTTGCTAGTTTAGGGTAGATGGCTTCAATGGACATATCAACATCAGGCAGAAATACAACATGGTTGCACGCTGAAGGTTGATAGTTGATGGTTGAATGAAGCTTGATCAAACGCATCACCCATGGAGCATAAAATTTCAGTCCAAAAAGATCAATCCCAGAGGCTGCAAGCTGTCGGATGAAGAAATCCTGAGTGTTGAATCTGATGCCATTGATGATATAGAACACCAATGTCTTCATGGCGCCTTCGAGTTTAGCTTTAGAGGAATTGCCTTTGATTGGCCAGAGAGTACGCCTCAGAATGTGATAAATTGTGCACGGCAAGTACTCAAGGTCCTTAACAAAGAATTCCTTGGGGTATTTGGTGTCATGGGGCAATGGCTTCATCATGCTCAACATATGGCTCATGTTGGGCTCTGGCTTCTGGAATATGCTCTATAGTTCATTCTGATGAAGCTGACAACCAGGTTCATACAACTCACCTGGAGTGGGCAGGGAAGTAAGCTCAATGATGTCCTAAGCTTTGGCTTCATGATGAATGTCACCTGTCATCCACTCAAGGATCCAAGTCTTCGGATCCCTATTGTGGCCTCGAATGTGCAATGTAGCATAAAATTGTAGCAGAAGTTCTTCGTACCAGTGCTCCTTGTCAATCACAAACGGTTGTAGCCCAACATCTCTGAAGCAGTCCAGTGCCTCCTCAAGGCATGGCAGCCCAGCAATAGCATCACAATCCAGAAGCTTATGAGGAAAGATGTGGTCCTGGTTGTATAAAGTGCATGAGTAATAGCTTCATTGCTAATGGCTCCAGAACCTATCGGAGGTGATCTTGGGGTTCTTGTAGGGGTTTTTGGAGCTGTCGAAGAAAGTATTGTGCACCCTAAAGCTTTGCACATCAAATGAGACTAGGGTTGTTGCAGCATTGGGAAGCCTTGGCAGTCTTGGCTTCGGCTTCTAAACCTGAGGCCTCTACTCCACATGATAATCATACTGAGGACCGGGAGCAGTGGGTGGAACCATGACTGGCCATTTGACAGTGACAAGCTGTAAGTGCATCTAGTGCCCCTTAGTGATTTTGGTGTATTGAAGACTTATAGGTTACGGGACTAATGTGTTTGTGATATGATGCGGAGCATCCTACGGTCATCCCCATGGACCTACCATCGTCTCACGAAGTGCCAAGAGGACCTATGACTCGAGCTAGAGCTAGAGCTCTCGACACTGAGGTGACTTCTCTCCTTAGTGCTATTGCATATGATCCCCTTGAGACATGGCTACTACCTAAATCTGAGATGTTGTGCATGATCAGGTACCAAGAGGACCCTCCCGAAGATGCACGTGAAGACGGACAAGCCCCCAAGTTCATGGATGAATAGAACCAATGGAAGGAGTCAAGAACACCTCCCAGGCCCCGGATGTCCGGCCACAACCCCGGGCATATGGCCCCTGGAGCGCCGTCCCCCACAGCTGCACAGCCGCCAAGCATCTACAGGCCCCGGACATCCGGCCCTTCCCGAGCTCCCGGAAATCCGGCCTCCCGCCCGGATATTCGGACACCACCTATCTAGAGAGCAACAAGGCCAGCTCCTCCAGCCCGGACATCCGGCCACCCCAGCCCGGACATCCGGCCCCTCGTGAAAGCCCGGATGTCCGGCCTCCCCTGTCTACGCACAGTGTAAGGGCCCGAGACCCGTGTACCCCTTCGCCCACCTAGACTATATATACTCTTCTCCTACCTACATTTTAGGGTTAGCAAAGTAGTAGCTCATTGGGAGATAGAGCTTTGCTCATCCATGTCGGATCTACTCCTTGAGAGAGATCGCGGCCCCTCTTCGGAGAAGATCCCTTTGGGTTCAAGACCTCCTTGCGGAGAAGACCCCCATCAAGACCTCCTCACGAAGAAGACCGGTTACCATTTGTATCGTCCTTTGTTGATCATGGATCTTGTATCTCCTCTCGTGTTTCGAGGATCTAGCACATGTGTGACTTAATCTTATTGGTTTGAGTGTTTCTCTTTGTGCCCCTTTGTGTTTTCTCCCTCATGTTTCCCCTCGTGTTCTTCGTGTTCATTGCGGGATCTGCTCCTTTCGTGAAATATCGGCCCCTAGGGTTTCCCCCCTACATCATCTTGGTATCTAGAGCCACGTTGATCACGATTTCGGAGCCTCCCCGTTGTGTTTTCTAGCCTTGTTTTGTTGATTTTGTCTCTAATTCGAAAATTCCCCACAAAAATATCCCCCAATTTTTTTTGTGATTTGTTGGTGTGATGAAGTTTTGTTGGAGTTGATCCGCGGATTTCATGTATTGCAGGTAGATCTAGCTTTCCATCCACTTTTCCCCAATTTCCATCCACAAATTCCCCCGAATTTTTCCCGGATTTAACCTCTCCACGCGAAGTTCATCGAGTTCATCCACGGATCCAGAGCCCGGACATCTGGCCTGACAGCCCGGACATCCGGCCACCCTCGGACATCTGGCCATCAAGCCCGGACATCCGGCCCCTGGCAGCACATCCACCGCCCATTTTCCGTCCATATTTCGCCAAATTTTGTTCCGGTGCCCACATACACTTCCGCATACCACCACCACTTTCGCATAGCACCACCATATACGACATACACCACCATCACTTTCCACTACCAACTCCGACAATTTTGTCCTGTTTTGTCTTGAGAATTTGAGTTGCGGTTCCGTGTCCTATTGTGTTACAGCTATTTAGGTACGGTTCAACATCAACATCACCGCCGCTCATCTTCGCCACGGACGCATCATCGACAACAACCACTACACCATCTTGACACCATACCATAAGCAAGAACGGTAAACTCATCTTGGTTTAGTGATACATCATTCTTGCCATTACATTGATAGCCATCATAGCCTTACTCTTTTGCGTCGCTTACCCATCGAGACTAGCCTTTGAGTATTGCCGGCAACGTGACTTGTGCACATTAGTGATCATACTTCCCATCTCATACATATATCATTGGTGCATATCTTGGTATCATCTCTTGTGTCACAAGGTTGTCATCGCATACACAATTGCTATCTTGGTTCGTGAAACATTGCATGAGAAAATAGCTCAAACAAAAAAGAGCCAAACAAGCTTTTAAGCAAAAGGGAAAGATAAGCAAAGAGCTTTTAAGCAAGAACCATAACATCATGCAACATTAAGATTGTCATACTAGATCATCTTGGATCATATCATCGACATACCATACATAGAGCATACTTGGGATAGAAGTCGTTGCATTTTTGCTTAGTAGGTTGCGCATAAGTCTTCGTATCCGCCTACTATGCAATCGTGTTGGCGTCTCTCTAGTGTTGTGCAACAAGAGCATTTTCATGGATTCCACATTTTGGCTCATCCTTGGTTGCGCGACCCCACTCATCTCTTTGCGTGTGTGTTTCCATGTACCATATTTTGCTTGGTCTACTTGTTGCATTGCAAACTTGCGAATCTTTTCCAATATTATTGAAGCTCGCTAACAATTGCATCAAATTGTGTGCCACCATCCTAACCAAGCTCCACCATAAGCTTTTACTTGTGTAGGTGTGAGAAACCGACAAGAATTGGTACCAATTGTGCTATTTCCTTGTTCCACATTGGAGTGATCTTTGATCCATCTTCAACATCGGTCAAGGCACATTTGGTATACGTTCTTCTCTTTCTCCCACTCACACATTTCTCTTGGAATGATGGATAGGCCAAGTACTAATACCAAGCCACTCTTCATTGGGCAAGACAACGACATGAACTCCTACGTCACAAAGAGCCATCTCTTTGGTGCACAACGTGCTTTGCATCAAGAGCAACAAGCAATGAGTGAATGCATCGACAACCTCACCACCGATTTGCGACTATCCAAGCAACGCACAAGAGATTACTTCGACCACAAGCTCGACAACCACAAGCAAGAGAATGATGAAAGAATGGACGAGATTTGTGCTTTGTTGCTCAACCATTATTCTTCCACTTTGTCCTCATCAAGACAGAGCCGCTCAAGTCGACACTCCGACTACACCATCTCCGGCTCAAGTACACCGACATCGAATACTCTTCATCGTGCCACGTGCCAAGATCGTCAAGCCAACCACAACCCTCTACACGACAACAACTCGCAAGAACAAAGCTACCTTTGCGCAAGCACAAGAACAGCAACGACAATGCCAACAAGAAGAGGAAGAGTGAGTGCGTCTACACCAAGAAGCACAAGATGCTGAGGCACAAGTCAAGAGCATCAATTGCGAGATGCTCAAGCACTTGAGGCGCAACAAGCCCTCCAAGAATCATGTCGAGTTGTAGCCAACCGAGGGCGCCAAGCTCATGAACATGAAGAATCACTTCGCGAAGAAGTTCACGAACGAGTATATCAAGCTCGCGTGCAACGTCAAGCTCGACAAGTTCCTCCACAATCTCGCCAAGAAAATCAAGTTCAACAAGAACAAGAAGACAATGGAAATCCTCCATGGCAAGAGCAAGTTGTGAGAGACAATCCTCCTCGTCAAGGACGTCATCATCCCCGACCCGAACACAATGAAGAGCGACGCTACGGCAAGCTAAAGTTCACCATGCCCGAGTTCAATGGAAGCAATGATCCTGAAGAGTACCTTTCATGGGCATTGAAGGTCGACAAAATCTTCCGCTTGCACAACTATGAAGAAGAGAAGAAGATCGCGATGGCATCCCTTGAGTTCCAAGACTATGTCCTCATTTGGTGGGAACAAGTCATTGAGAGCCGAGAGGCAAAAGGTGAACCACCCATCACTACTTGGGCGCAAATGAAGGATGTCATGGGAGCATGCTTTGTGCCTACCTACTACAACCGCGACCTCTTCAAGAAACTCCAACTACTCAATCAAGGAACCAAGAGCGTTGAAGAGTACTACAAGGAAATGGAGATTGCAATGATACGAGCCAATGTCACGGATGATGATGAGAAACTATGGCACGTTTCTTGAATGGACTCAATCACCCTATCAAGAAGATCGCCGACTTCCAACCATACTCGAACCTCATCGAGCTAGTGCATCAAGCTACCAAAGCAGAACATCAAGTGCAAGAAGACTTCAAGTATGCCAAGTTCTCATCCAAGTCATACGACTTCTCCAACACCCAAGCTTCAATGACTCCAACACCGTCTGCCTCAACCAAGCCTTCTACAAGCAACGTCGACACGTCGAGTTACAAGAAAACTTCGACAACCCCAAGTCATCCTCCTACTACAAGCAACTTCAAGCCAAGAGCTTCATCATCATCTACCCCAACCGATGAGACCATCAAGACAAGTTCCTTCAAATGCTACACACGCAGAGGTCGAGGCCACAAGTCCTTTGAGTGTGCCAACAAGAAAATCATGATCCTCAACAACGATGGTACATACGACTCCATGAGTGAAGGAGAAACGGAAGCACTTGAGCAAGTCGCCATGCACTGGCAAGTGAACGATGAAGAGGAACAAGTCTTTTGTGGTGAAGATTCAAGTCCCGCTCTAGTTGTCTCCAAGGTCTTGACCCTTCAACATCACCAAGAAGAAGACCAAAGATGCCACATATTCCATACCAAGGCCGGCATAAATGGAAGGTCCGTCAAGGTCATCATCGATGGAGGGAGTTGCCATAACTTAGCAAGTGAAGAACTTTGCTCCAAGCTCCAATTGCCCAAGACGAAGCACCCACATCCCTACAAAGTTCAATGGCTAAGCGACTCCGGCACTATTCAAGTCGAGCATAGAGTGCAAGTCTCCTTCAAAATCGGAGCTTACGAAGACACTTTGGAGTGTGATGTCGTTCCAATGACCGTTTGCCACCTTATTCTTGGACGACCATGGCAATTTGATAGAGGTGTCACCCACAACAGCCAAACGAATCACTACATCTTCAAGATGAAAGGAAATGATTACGTACTTCGTCCTATGTCTCCATGCCAAGTGATCGCCGACAAGCAAGCCACCCATCATGGAGAGAATAGTGAGAGAGCGAACCACCAAAAAGAGAGTGAGCGCCACAAGCCCAAATCGAGTGCCTCCACGATGGGCGAAAAGAAGAACCTAGTTCTTTTTTCCACCAAATGTGAGATAAGAGAAGTGTGTGAGAACACATCTAGTGTGATACACTACATCCTTTTGTGCAAGGACAATGCACCAAAAGCTAACACCTCTCACACTCTACCTTTAGTGTTGTCTTCTCTTTTGCAGGAATTCCAAGATGTTTTCCCCGACGAGCTACCTCCGGGACTACCTCCATTACGAGGCATCGAGCACCGCATCGACCTCATCCTCGGAGCACCACTTCCGAACAAAGCTCCCTACCACGTCAACCCAGAAGAAACCAAAGAAATACGAAGGCAAGTAAAGCATCTCATAGACCATGGACATGTGCGCAAAAGTTTGAGTCCTTGTGCCGTTCCGGTAATTCTTGTGCCAAAACGAGATGGTAGCTTTCGCATGTGTTCCGATTGTAGACCAATCAATGCTATCACCGTTCGCTATAGGTATCCCATTCCACGCCTTGATGATATGCTTGATGAACTTAGTGGTGCCACTATATTTTCCAAAATTTATCTTAAAAGTGATTACTATCAAATCCGCATACAAGAGGGTGATGAATGGAAAACTGCTTTCAAACCAAAGTTTGGTTTGTATGAGTGGTTAGTCATGCCTATGGGTTTATCGGAAGCACCGGGTACTTTTATGCATCTTATGAATCATGTCTTTCGCCCTTGCATTGGTGAGTTTGTTGTGGTCTACTACGATGATATACTTATTTATAGCAAATCTCTTAAAGATCATGTCACCCGTGTTCAAACCATTTTGCAAACTCTTCAAAAAGAGCGTCTCTATGCTAACATGGAAAAGTGCCTTTTTGGCGTTGATAAGCTCGTTTTCTTGGGTTTTGTTGTTTCCTCTAAAGGTGTTCATGTTGATGAGTCTAAGATCAATGCTATTAAAACTTGGCCACAACCAACCAACTTTCATCAAGTGCGTAGCTTTCTTGGTTTAGCTGGTTTCTACCGTAGATTTGTGAAGGACTTTAGCACCATTGCTTCACCTTTGCATGCTCTGAGCAAGAAAAATGTGCCTTTTGTTTGGGTACCATCCCAAGACACCGCTTTCAATGAGCTTAAGAATTTGCTTACTCATGCTCCCGTGCTTGCATTACCCAACTTTGACAAACCCTTTGAGATTCATTGCGATGCTAGTGGTAATGGCATAGGAGGTGTGTTAACGCAAGAGAAGCGCCCCATAGCTTACTTTAATGAGAAACTTTCCGGAGCGCAACTCAATTACCCCATCTATGAAAAGGAGTTATATGCTTTAGTGTGAGTTCTGCATGAATGGGAACATTATTTTTGCCCTCATGAATTTATCATTCATACCGATCATGAAACGGTTAAATACCTTAAGGGTCAAACCAAGTTGAACAAGATTCATGCTAAATGGAGTGAATTCATTGAGTCTTTTCCTTATGTCATCAAGTACATCAAAGGTAAGGAAAATGTTGTGGTGGGCGCTCTTTCCCGCATATGCGTGCTTGTTACTCAACTTAAATTGGATGTGATTGGCTTTGAGCACATAAAGGACTTCTATGAGCATGATCCAACTTTTGCTACTCCTTATGCCAAATGTTTAACGCATACATCTTGGGAACGCTATTACATCAAAGATGGTATCTTATGAGAGCTAACAAACTTTGCATCCCCAAGTCTTCTCTTCGTTTGTTGCTTTTGCAGGAATCTCGTGGAGGAGGACTAATGGGACATTTTGGACGCGACAAGACTTTTGCTATGCTCTGCAAGAACTATTATTGGCCCAAGATGTTTCACGACGTCAACCGCTTCACCAACCGATGCTCTACATGTCGCAAAGCTAAGTCTAAAGATCAATCCCATGGCCTCTACATGCCTCTCCCAATCCATATCAACCATGGGAAGATATTAGCATGGATTTTGTACTTGGATTGCCTAGAACTAGAAATGGAAAGGATTCAGTGTTTTTTGTTGTGGACCGATTCTCTAAGATGGCACATTTCATTCCTTGCAACAAGATAGACGATGCTTCACATGTTGCCAATATATTTTGTAGGGAAATCTTACAGCTACATGGAGTGCCAAAGACGATTGTCTCGGACCGCGACGTCAAGTTCTTGAGTTACTTTTGGAAGACCCTATGCACCAAGCTCGGAATCAAGCTACTCTTCTCCACGGCGTACCATCCACAAACTGACGGCCAAATGGAGGTGACCAACCGCACACTCTTCGCTCTACTTTGAGTGCTAATAAAGAAGAACATCAAGGAGTGGGAGGAGTGTCTACCTATCGCTGAATTTGCCTACAACCGTGCAAGACACTCAACGACCGGCAAGTGCCCCTTCGAGGTCGTCTATGGATTCAACCCATTGTCCCCTTTGGACATTCTCCCTCTACCACTACAAGAGCACATTAATATGGACCCAAGTGCATGTGTGAACCATCTCAAGAAGGTGCATGAAGATACAAGGCACACCATCGAGCGCCAAGTACAACGACTTGCGACCAAGCTCAACATCAACAAGCACCCCATGGTGTTCAACACTGGAGATCTTGTGTGGCTACACCTTCGCAAGGACCGCTTCCCCCACGAACGCAAGTCCAAACTTTGACCACGAGCAGATTGACCTTTCAAGGTGCTTGAACGCTACAACAACAACGTCTACAAGATCGACATTCCACGCGACAAGTACTCCGTGAGCGACATATTCAACGTCAAAGATCTCTCACCCTACCACAGTGACGAGGATTTCGATCCGAGGTCGGATCTTCCCCAAGGGAGGAGAGATGATGCGGAGCATCCTACGGTCATCCCCATGGACCTACCATCATCTCACAAAGTGCCAAGAGGACCTTTGACTCGAGCTAGAGCTAGAGCTCTTGAGACCGAGGTGACTTCTCTCCTTAGTGATATTGCATATGATCCCCTCGAGACATGGCTACTACCTAAATCAGAGATGGTGTGCATGATTAGGTACCAAGAGGACCCTCCCAAAGATGCACGTGAAGATGGACAAGCCCCCAAGTTCACGGATGAAGAGAACAAACGGAAGGAGTCAAGAACACCTCCCAGGCCCCGGACATCCGGCCACAACCCCGGACATCCGGCCCCTGGAGTGTCGTCCACCACAGTTGCACAGCCGCCAAGCATCTACAGGCCTCGGACATCCGGCCTAGCCAGCCCGGACATCCGGCCCTTCCCGAGCTCCCAGAAATCCGGCCTCCCGCCTGGATATCCGGACACCACCTATCTAGAGAGCAACAAGGCCAGCGCCTCTAGCCCGGACATTCAGCCACCCCAGCCCAGACATCCGGCCCCTCGTGAAAGCTCGGACGTCCGGCCTCCCCTTCCTGCGCACAGTGTAAGGGCCCGAGGCCCGTGTACCCCTTCGCCCACTAGACTATATATACTCTTCTCCTACCTACATTTTAGGGTTAGCAAAGTAGTAGCTCATTTAGAGATAGAGCTTTTCTCATCCACATCGTATCTACTCCTCGAGAGAGACTGCGGCCTCTCTTCGGAGAAGATCCCTTTGGATTACCTCCTTGCGGAGAAGACCCCCATCAAGACCTCCTCACGAAGAAGACCAGTTACTGTTTGTATCATCCTTTGTTGATCGTGGATCTTGTATCTCCTCTTGTGTTTCGAGGATCTAGCACATGTGTGACTTAATCTTGTTGGTTTGAGTGTTTCTCTTTGTGCCCCTTTGTGTTTTCTCCCTCGTGTTCTTTGTGTTAATCGCAGGATCCGCTCCTTTTGTGAAAGATCGGCCCCTAGGGTTTCCACCCTACATCAAAATCTCATACAGTTTAGTCAATTTCTTCAGTGACAGAGACGAAGTTCTTCTGCTCTCTAAGGAATTTGTTCCGACTGAGGAGTTAGGAATTCGCTAGTGCAGATTGCCTACAAGTGAGGAACATGATAGCGCTGAGTAATTTGAACCTCAAATTTCCAATCGTTGTTGTGCTATGCGCCAACTGTCCCAAAATATCTTATCCACCTAACGGTCATATCATTGAAGGGAATTTATGTCTTATCATGTCGTGCTGCTCCCTAGGCTATAAATAGCCGCCCCCTACAACCACTAGTTGGTTGGCTGCTCCGCGAGAAACTAACACTTGTCATTGAGAGCATCCCATCCTCCGAGGACTTTGAGCGAAAATCATCAAGTGAGGAAAAACCCAAAACCCAAACCCAAACGCCTAAAAACCCAAAGTGATTAAGCATCACTGAAGAGATTGTTCCTGTGTGGAACCGATGCTTGTTACCTTTGAGGACTGTGCATCCTCCGGACGGTTAGGCGTCATGGTCTAGAGAATCCAAGAGGAAATTGTGGATCGCCGAGTGACCGAGTTTGTGAAGGTTTGGAAGTCACCTAAAGACTTGCCACGAGTGATTGGATGAGGTCTGTGTGACCTTAATTCAAGGAGAATACAGTGATGACTGTGTGTCCTCAGGTTTAAATACCTAGCTGCTCCAAGGAGACGCACAACTGTCACAGTAGTTGGAACTGGTCTACCAAATCATTGTCTTCACCAAGCTAACTAGTTCTATTTACTCAACCCTTCCATTTCCTCATTACTGTATTGTGTACCTGTTCATATCTGTTTGAAGGCTTTGACTGGATACTTTCTCAATTTCCTTAGTTCAATTTCTTCAGTCTGTTTGTCTTCACCCTGTCTTATCATGTGCTTACGCTTTATGTACTCTGTGTTTGTTTTCAATTCATCATGATGTACATGCTTATGTTATGTCATGTCTGCATCTGAGTACTTATTCCGTTGTAAGTCATTCTTTGCTTAGGTATTTCCTTGCCCTAAAATTCCTCAGTGAAGAATTCATAAAAATCGCCTATTCACCCCCCTCCCTCTAGTCAACTTAACGCACTTTCAATTGGTATCAGAGCAAGGTACTCCCTTGTTCTGTGTGATTTTGTTTTAACCGACTGGAGTTCTAGTTATGTCGACCGCGGGAATGAAGACAGTGACATGCCCCATCTTTGACGATCATGATTATCCCAAGTGGAAGGCCATGATGAAGAAGCGCCTCATGACGATGAACAGCGAACTCTGGACCGTCATGAGATTGGTCTTACTGACCTATGCAAGATGGCGAAGGCTGATGATATTCGCAAGTACACTCTACTTAACCTCACGGCAAAGGACATCATCTGCTCCGGCTTGAGAATCAGTTCAGGAATGTTATGCATCTCTGCCATGTGAAGCTCATCTGGGACCGTCTATCTGAGGTCTATGAAGGTCATCGAACTCATCATGATCCCTGGTTTGGGGATTTCATGGAATCGCGCAAGGCTATGACTTTCAATCCGGAATCATCATCCTCTTCACCATGGCTTATGGCAAAAGGTGCCAAGGTAACTGAATGCTACCTATCTGAGTCCAATGATGATGAATATGGTGATGATTTTGGACCCAGCTATACCAAACTTGCTTCCCTTGTCACTAAACAACAAAGAGCTTTGGATAAAGTTCAAAACATGTTGGATGAGAGCAATGATAGGTTGGGTGAAGAAGTGGATCGCACTAAAACTTTGACTGAAAATCTTCAGAGACTTTAGACCAAGTCTGATAATCTTCAGAGTCATCATAACACTCTCTTATCTGATCATGAGAAGCTTTCTTATGAATTTCTTCAAAGAAAGCAAGATCTTGAGAAGCTAAGGGGGAGTTATGAAGATCTTTAGAAGGAGCATGATTCATTACTTTCTCAACAAATCAGCGCTACTCAGGAAGAATTTAATCCTCCATGTTTGAAGTGCATTGAACGTGAATCTGCCAATTCTTCACCTGAAAGTTCAAATGCTTCTATTGCTGCAAATTCTTCAACTATCTCTGCTATCACTAATTCCTCATCTGAGGATGCTGCTAGTATCACTGGCCATGCAGGGCTGAAGGAATTGTATGTGGCAGGCATGTACAAAAGCCTCAAAGGGCATCAGGCCCTTTGTGATGTGCTTAAGAAGCAGATCCTCAACAGGAACCCTAGGAAAGAGGGTATTGCCTTTGAGAGGAAACTCAATGCTGATGGGACCTACTGGAAGCCTGAGCAGTATCCCAAAACCTCATGGGTTGTTGCAAAGGGACCTTCAGTGGATCCATCTACTTTATCTAGCTTTACATGTGAGTCTTCATATTCCTCTGATGAGTCATTTGACTCCAACTATAAGCTGTTCAAAAATCAGAATGGTGAAGTCTTTGCTAGATTTGTTGGCACTAACTGCATGAATGGTCCTCCTACGAAGAAAATCTGGGTTCCCAAAAGGTGCCTTGAAAGTCTTCAGGTGAATGTCATCATGACACCACCTGTAGAATGGGAACCCCAGATCAAATTCTTCATATGGACCAAAGTCTTCATATGGATCCAAGTCCTCATATGGACCACTTTCCTCACATGGATCAAAGTCCTCACATGAATATCATCGTGCTAACACTTCTGTTTCGCAAGGAAAGACTAAGGATTATGGATATGTGCATTATTCTTCAAATCATTGTGTTCATAAATCATTGAAGAATTTCTTTGCTTACTCATATGCTTACCCTAACCCCTCTTATGTGAAACGAAGTGGATTGGCATCTATGCCACCTTTCTCTTATGGAGCTCATAGAATGATGAACTCTTTACCACCCCTTCAGATGTGGGTGGTGAAGAAAAAGAACTAATCTCTTATGCAGGGTCAGGTTTCCAGACAAACCTAAATGTCTGAAGAACTTGCTGGAGACCTAAATATTCTTGAAAGGACGCGAGCTAATCATGAAGAAATGAATTTTCATTTCTCACGTCCTCATACTACTTTACCTGTTCTATCGCTTGATGAAATTGATCTGATGAATTTGATGTCATATTCTTCACTGATGAAGTATAGAGTTCGTAAGCTGCACTAATTCATCTGTAGGATGATCAACCCAAAGCCACTGAGTGGGTCCTCGATAGTGGATGTACAAATCACATGACTAGTGACAGGAGCTTGTTGATGGACACTGCTTTATCTTCATCTCATCTGAAGCATATCACCTACACTGACAAAGGCAAAAGCAAGGTATTGGGTCTAGGTAAGGTTGCAATCTCAAAGGATCAACACATGGACAAAGTCATGATTGTCGAGTCCTTAGGGTTCAACCTCATGTCTGTCTCAATGCTTTGTGATCTTGATATGGTTGTTGTCTTTGGCAAGTATCGTTGTTCTGTGATCATGGAAGATGACAATTCCAAAGTCTTCGAAGGCTTTAGGAGAGGAGATTTGTATATTGTTGATTTCTCTACAGGACCATAACCTGCCACATGTCTACTTGCAAAAGCTTCAGAAGGCTGACTATGGCATCGATGACTTGGTCATGCTGGCATGAGGAACTTGCACACGCTCGCGAAGAAGAAGCATGTCATCAGCATCGAGGGTGTCAAATTCCGCAAGGACCATTTGTGTGGAGCTTGTGAAGCCGGAAACATGGCCAAGGCCAGGCATCCCTCAAAGACCATCATGACTACCACTCGTCCATTTGAATTGCTTCACATGGATCTCTTTGGCCCTACTCATTATGCCACATTTACCAATGTTGCATCTTCATATGGCTTTGTCATTGTTGATGACTATTCTCGTTACATATCATCACTTCAAAAACTAAAGTGCGGGAAGTCTTCAAACAATTTTCCTCGGGGGCTTCAACCAACTTTGGTGTGAAGATCAAGCACATTAGAAGTGATAATGGAACTGAGTTCAAGAATACTGGTCTTGATGACTATCTTGATGAACTTGGTATTACTCATGAGTTATGTGCTCCTTATACTCCTCAGCAGAATGGCGTCGTGGAGCGCAAGAACATGACTCTTGTTGAGATGGCCCGCACTATGCTTGATGAGTACAAGACGCCTCCTCGCTTCTGGCCTGAGGCAATTGATACTGCGTGCCACATCATCAACAGGGTATATGTTCACAAATTCTTCAGAAAGACCTCATATGAACTCCTCACTGACAAGAAACTCAATGTGAGTTATTTCAAAGTCTTCGGTGCTAAATGTTGGATTAGAGATCCTCATCACAATTCTAAATTTGCACCGAAAGCACATCAAGGTTTTATGCTTGGTTATGGTAAGGACTCGCACACCTACAGAGTCTTCAACACCTATCACCATAAGGTTGTTGATATTGTAGATGTGTAGTTCGATGAAACTAATGGCTTGCAAAGAGAGCACCTACCTCCTGTGCTAGATGAAATACCATCTAAGGAATCCATTAAGCTCAAGAATACTAAGGATGTCGTTCCTACCGAAGAATCTGCTGAAGAAGTCATTCCAGAACGTGAAGAACATCATGCTGGTGCACCTGAAGAAAATGGCTCTGAAGAAAATGCTAAGCAAATTCCTCATCGTCAACCAGCTCATCCTCGTGTTGCTAATGAAGTGCAGTTTGAGAGAATCATCAATGACATCAAAGCACCAGGTCCTCTCACACGCTCAAAAGCTTCACATTTGTCTAACTTTTGTGGGCACTTTGCTTTCGTCTCTATCACAGAGCCCACTAAGGTAGATGAAGCATTTCTAGAGCCTTAGTGGATTCAGGCTATGCAAGAAGAATTGCAACAGTTCGAGCTCAACAATGTCTGGGAACTTTTCAAGCGACCAGACCCCCGCAAGCACAATATCATCAGCACAAAATGGATCTACCGCAACAAGCAAGATGAAAATGGCCTTGTGGTAAGGAATAAGGCACGAGTGGTAGCTCAAGGCTACACACAGGTCGAAGGAATTGATTTCGATGAAACTTTTGCACTTGTTGCTAGACTTGAGGCTATTCGCATATTACTTGCTTATGCTAACCATCATAATATCATCTTATATCAAATGGATGTGAAAAGTGCATTCCTCAATGGTAAGCTTGAGGAAGAAGTATATGTTGCTCAACCCCTGGGTTTTGAGGATCCAAAGAATCCTGACAATGTCTTCAGACTCAATAAGGCCCTCTATGGCCTCAAGCAGGCCCCTTGGGTGTGGTATGATACCTTGAAGGAATTTCTCAAGAAGAAAGGCTTCAAACCCGGTTCACTTGACCCAACTCTCTTCACCAAAACCTATGATGATGAATTATTCGTGTGCCAAATATATGTTGATGATATCATCTTTGGTTGTACCGACAAACGTTACAGTGATGAATTTGCCTATATGATGAGTGAAGAATATCAAATGTCTATGATGGGAGAATTGAAATTCTTCTTAGGACTTCAAATTCGTCAACAACAAAATGGCATCTTCATATCTCAGGAGAAATACCTCAAGGATGTATTGAGGAAATTCGGCATGCAAGATTGCAAAGGTGTCAAAATCCCTATGCCCACAAATGGCCATCTATCCACTGATGAAAATGGCAGTGACTTCGATCAAAAGGTATACTGCTCCATGATTGGCTCTTTATTGTACTTATGTGCATCTAGGCCAGATATTATGCTTAGTGTTTGCATGTGTGCCCATTTTCAAGCTACACCGAAGGAGTCACACCATAAGGCAGTGAAGCATATTCTTTGATATCTAGCTCACACTCCAACACTTGGATTGTGGTACCCCAAGGGCTCGGCTTTTGATCTCATTGGATATTCAGACTTTGACTATGTTGGTGATCGTGTGGACCGCAAGTCAATGTCAGGCACATGCCATTTCCTCGGATGATCCTTGGTCTGTTGGTCTTCAAAGAAACAGAACTGTGTACACTTTCTACTGCTGAAGCTGAGTACATTGTTGCTGGTTCGTGTTGTGCTCAATTGCTATGGATGAAGCAAACTCTCAAGGACTATGGCATCAATATGAAGAATGTGCCACTCTATTGTGACAATGAGAGTGCCATCAAGATTGCTCATAACCCAGTTCAACACTCGAAGACAAAGCACATTCAGATTCGTCATCATTTTCTTCGTGATCATGTGTTGGAGGGCGATATATCCATCGAGCATGTGAAGACTGAAGAATAGCTAGCCGATATCTTCAAAAAGCCTTAGATGAGAAGAGATTTAGCAAGTTGCAGTGTGAGCTAAATATCTTAGAATCTTTGAATGTCCTTTGAAAAGGACACACATCCTAACACTTATGCAAATTGATGACTTAGATGTGCAACACATGAAGTAACGTTTTTCTTCAATCAATGAAGACTAACCCTCTAAGTGTGAAGAAATTAATGAAGATTTTGATTCTCAGAGCCCTACGACAATTGTACGCGGCGTTTGAAATCAACATTCTTATACGGTGGGTCACGCCACCAACAAAAGTTGAAAATCTTCAATTTGAGTTTTTCTTCAGTCTTAAAATTCCTCAGTTGATTTCTTCAACTTTGCAATTTCTTCACTCTCTCCGTCATTTTTCTCCATTGACTATACATATTATATATGAGTTTATGTCCTCTACAACATTCACTTATAGCTATTTCTTCAAGTTAATCTTTTTGCTAAGTGAACATGATCGGACCCTTCCCCCTCTATGCTATACTCAACCCAGTCTGTTCACAAATTCTTCATGTGCGTTCTATTTGAAACCCGTTCTAAATCTTCACTGTGTCCTTGTCAGCTGAAGAATTTGTGAACATAACTTTAAAATATTCTAATCTGAATTTTCGGCTGTTGCCGCCTAAACCGTTCCACATCCCACGGTAATACTTATCTATTCACCCACGATCTAACACGATCTCCACCTCTCAGTACGTGGGTGACACATGTCACAAGGATGAGAAAGGTCAGGGGCACGTTCGTCCATTTTCTTCGGACGAGCAGTTTTTCGTCGTGGCTATATATACCCCTTCCCTTCCTTAGTCTGTTTTTACTCTGCTTGACCTCACTCTCTCGCTCGAGATCTCAAAACCTAGCACCGCCGCTACTTGCATCGTCGCCGTTGAGGAAGAGCTTCACTGCCTCGACCTCGTCGTCGTCGTCATACTCGCGCCGGTCGTGGATTTCTTCACTCTGTCGCCGCCGTAGCTGTCTTCCTCTGCCAAGTTAGGGCATGGAAGATCTGGACTGACGAACTTCCAATCTACATTCCCAGTTCCTCGTGTTCTTCGTCAAGGGTAATTAAAAGCTACTTTTACAACCCTTATTGATTCCAATGATTTCTTCAAAATCTTCAAAAGGTGTTTATTCCTCAATCTTCACACTCTAAACACCTCACACAAACTTCTGTTCTTGGTCTGTTTCCCTAAGCCATGTTTTTCTCCAAGATTCCTCAATTTTGTGGATTTTCAATCTATACAACTCTGGAACCTAAGACAAAGAACACTTAGTGAAATTCCTCGAGACACATCTGGTCAAATTCCTCAATCTTGTTCTTATTTGCAAAAACTTCTGAGAACGCATATGACCTCTTCAAATTCTTTGCACCTATACTCTGTTCACAGGTACTCATGTTCGCTATTGAATCACTAGGTTCTCATCAACTTAACTCATTTGCAGCGTTCCTCGAAGAAAAATTGCATACCTCTTCAGAGAACTCAATAGTTCAAAATCCTCAGCTGGAGAAAATGGCAAATGGCAAGAAACCTCATAAGGGAGGCAAGAGACTGGAAGTCAACACAGCTTTTGAAATCCCTGAAGATATCTATGATGGGTACTACACACCCCTCAAGAAATCAAGAATGAGCACAAAGTGCGCATTCAGAAAATTGAGAGGAGATGGGCAAGAGAATGGAGGGACTACCAATATGTCACTCCAAAGTACATGAAGAAATTCGCTCTTCACCCTCCTTGTCCAGGACCTCCATTGGCACCTGGCCAAATTGCAGATCCCACCAACCTCAAGCGCGTTGAGGATTATCCTGATGAATGGGCAAAGCATCAAGCTAAACTAGCCAAGATAGCAAAATAGGAAGTGAAGAAATTCAATGAAGACTCTGCTGCTGTTGCCACTGCCGAGGCCTCTGCTAGCAAGCCCAAGAAGGCCATGCCAAAGAAGCCTGCACATAAGCCCAATGCTTCTTCTTCAATGCCCTCATGGCCAAGCTCCTCAGCAATGCCCTCATGGCCCAGTTCTTCAAAGCCATCACCAAAACTTCCTCAAGCTGCCCCAGTTCCTCAAGTTCCAAAGTCCTTAGCTCCTTTGGCAAAGTCCTGTGCACCTACGCATCTCGCCACGTGTCAAAGGACCTTAGGCAAATCAATTGCCTCAGGAGCCTCGGGAAGTTCTTCAACTCCTCCGCATTCCTCAACAGGCCCCACTCTGCTGAAGACTAAGGCCACTATTGGACGAGGCACCAGACCAAGTCCTCACAAGAAGCAGGTCGGCTTCCAAGTACCGTCCACTGATGACGAAGTTGATGATGATGAACTCACTGAAATCATCAAAGACAGGCAGCAGAGGGCCGCTAGAGCCAAAGGCACAAATGTGCCATTGATGTTGGATCCCAAGCTGATCCTTGAGTATGTTGATCTCTGGCACAAGGATCCTAACACACCTTTGTCTGACTTCAATCTCACTCCTGGCCAAAGTCACATGCTGACTGCCTTCATTGGCGAAGAAAAGTGGAAATTTGAGAAGGCCAGGTAGTTGAAGAAAGTGCAGTACAAGAAGGAGCATTTTTCTTAAAAAAATGTTGTCAACATGACAACTGATGAACTTGTAGCTATCCAAACTGAGATCAAAGGACTCAGTGATGAATTCAATGTCTACGGCACAGACTGGCTTGGAGCCAAAGTCAGATTTGTGAAGTTGGCTGAGAAATTTACTTCAAAAGCTGAATCTCCTCAGGGTGAAGCATCTCTCAGCCTAGTGAAGAACATGCCAACACTGCTGATGAAAATCAGGCTGTTGATGAAACTGCTAGTACCAGGGCTGATGACTTCATTCCAGCTGCTGATGAAATTGCCAGGGCAACCACTAGTGTTGCGCTTGAGGAACAATCCAGGCCAGCTGAGACATCAACCGCTGAGCCTGAAGAAACTGAACCAACCAGGCCAACTGCATCAGTTGTGCTTGAGGTGAATGAATCTATTTCCTCTGCTCCTCCTGCACCAACACCAAGTCAAGTTCTTCCTTCTGCATCAGAAGCGAAGAAAACCAAGGCTGCGGAGCGAGCAGCAGTAAAGAAAAGGAAAGCATCTGCTTCATCATCTTCTTCAGCACCGAAGAAGATGAAGAAATTGACAAGCTCTTTTGAGAATCCAATTGATGCTATTCCAGTTTCAAGCATGCCATCAAAGGAACTCATTCCCTTTGATGAGGATTATGTGATCCCTAGCGGATCTGATGAAGATGTTCCTTCTGCTGCTTCTTCAGAGCAGTTGAACGAAGAAATTGAAGCGGATAATATCCCTTCAACCCCAGTCATCTCATTGCTTATGCCTCATTTCACAGCTGAAGAGGCAGGCATTGAAGAATTGAATGGAGAAGATGAAGACGTGGACATTGGGTGCTCCACTCCTATGCTAAATGATGACTATTGGGATAGTCAGCACCCCAACTCTCCGCTCTTCAACCCACTGCAACAAATTCCTCGGTCCCCAGTGCACACTGAAGTTCAAATGGGTTCTGAAGATCATCACTCCACACCTTCCATTCCTGAAGAAATTCCAGCCACTAGTGTTGATGTCAATGTTGATGAAGAAATGAAGACCCAGGCTACTACTAAAGCAGAAACTGAAATTCCTTAGCCTGTGGTTCCTCAGAATATGATTCCTGAGGCTGTGATGACTTTGACTGACACTCCTCAGCCCAAGCTGAAGAATCCCTTCTCCAAGAAGCAAAAATTCAAGGCTGATGACTTCTTCCATGAGCATGTATTCTTCACAGATTACAAACTATATGAATCTGCTCGTCTGAGAAGGAAGCATTTCTGGACCACAAGCCAAGCCAACTTCTATTCTTCACTACTTTTCGATAAGGACAAAGTATTTGATCAAGTGCATATTACTCATGTGGACATGGAATCACTATCTTGCTCCGCACCAGTCCTCAGTGTGCTTCATGACGCTGGGCTGCTCAACTTCTGCACCGACATCATAGACTGGAATGAAGAACTAATTCTTCGGTTCTACGCGGTGATGCACATCACAGGAAAATGCTGAAAGATGTGAATTCTTGGGTGTTGGACTGGATGACCGATAACACTCACTTCAAAGCATCGACCTCTGAATTGCTTCATGCCCTGCCTGTCAGTACTCCCCTTGAAGGTGCGCAGCTGACCTACCAAGAACCTGAGCTTTCAGATCACTACATGCAAGTGTTGATGAAACCGCTGAAGTCTGGTCAAGCCCCCGGGACCAAATTCCTCGTGAAGGAATTGTTGTACGTGCCTCGGACCATCTATCGCATTTTGACCAAAACATTGAGTCCCATCAAAGGCCACGACTCTAATGAAGAAGAGGTTGTTGGCATCATGAAGAATTTGCTTTTCAATATCATCCATGGAGTGCCAATCAACTACCATGATTTCTTCATCAGGACTGTGGAAAATGTTGCATTGTCGCCTTTTGAGTTGAAGCCTTACGCTCCTTGGATTATGAGATTCCTCATATCAAGGTCTTCAATCAATTACAAGGCTGATTTGCAGAATTACGTCAGCTATTTGCCCCCAATTGAAGTCTTCAAGCAACCTATTTCCTCATCTGATGAGAAGGGCAAGGCACCTACTGTTATCGATGAAGGCATTCGTCCATTGGATTGTCAGTTCCGCAAAGCTGCATCTTACTCCACCAATGATGACTCTGCCATTCATGACTCTACCGCCAATGCTTCCAAGCAAAATCCTCAAGCCACAGCTCCAAGGGTGTTGACCGATCGTGAGCTTCTCCTCAGTCTTCACCAGAAGGTCGATCGCAACCATAAATGGGTCAAGCATCAGTTTGGTTCAATTCTTTAGAACATGGCATCACTCAGAATTCAGTGAAGAATAACCATTACTACCTCCATGAAGTATTTGATCACACCTGGGTTGTTCTGACTCATCTCTACAGTGAAGATGACCTCAAGACGATGGGCTTCAAGCATGATTTTGACTGGTCTCAGCCACCTTCGAAGAAATTCAAGAAGGTCAAAGTTCCTCACTTGGTGGCCAGCTCTTATTCTTCACCGCGCGAGACGGATGATCATGAAGATTTGGACGGCATTGCGGCAGGCCCTACTTCAACAACTAACCCCAACAACGCTGGCGCTCCTCCATCGACTCAGTGATGCTATTCTTCAGGGGCATTAGTCCTCACTTTTCGTCCCTTTTGGTCATTCAATGACAAAAGGGGAGAAATTTGAGTTAGTCTTCAAGCGGGTCTGCTTATATGGGCGTTTTTTGCTAAGTTACAACTCTCGTTCTTCTGAAGATTTATTGGATCAAGTTGTAAACTTAAGTCCTATGGTGGTCTGATACTTTGTGCTATGTTCTTCTGCATGCTATTTCCTCATGTATGATAATGCACGCATGTTGAATTACATCAGTCACCATATTTCATCATGCATTTTAAATTATTCATATTATATGTTAAATGCGTGTATGAATTACAAGATATAGAGGGAGATCTCCATGATTCTACTATTCAAATGTGCATTGCCTCAAAAGAAAATTCCTCACTATGCACATCTTCAGAGGGAGTTCTTCTATATCTTGCAATCAAATTCCTCAATATCAGTATTTACACTTCATATGTTTATCCCCATTGAAAACTTAACCTATATTTTCATCAATCACCAAAAAGGGGGAGATTGTAAGTGCATCTAGTGCCCCTTAGTGATTTTGGTGTATTGAAGACTTATAGGTTAAGGAACTAATGCGTTTGTGAGTGTACACAGGTCTATAAGTCTATGAGGAGTTTGATATTTAGAGAGAAAGTCGACCCCTAAAAATGAATGTCTTCAACTGGAGACTTTGGATTTCTAAAGACTTTCTGAAGACTTTGAAAGTGAAGAAATTGATGTGACCATGAAGACTTGATATTCATGCGAGGAACATGAAGCGTGAAGACTTTTGTTTTCGTAGTCTCATTTTCTCTTTCTTGAGTCATAGGAAACACCGTACTGTTAAAGGGGGTCGAGGTAAAACTAAGGAAAAGTTTCCAGGTGATGCTCAACTCAAAATCCTACACCTACCAATCCCTTCGAGTGAAGCCATTAGAAATCTCATATAGTTCAGTCAATTTCTTAGTGACAGAGACGAAGTTCTTCTGCTCTCTGAGGAATTTGTTCTGACTGAGGAGTTAGGAATTCGCCAGTGCGGATTGCCTACAAGTGAGGAACATCATAGCCCTGAGGAATTTGAACCTCAAATTTCTGACCGTTGTTGTGCTATGCGCCAGCTGTCCCAAAATATCTTATCCACCTAATGGTCATATCATTGAAGGGAATTTATGTCTTATCATGTCGGGCTGCTCCCTAGGCTATAAATAGCCGCCCCCTACAACCACTAGTTGGTTGGCTGCTCCGCGAGAAACTAACACTTGTCATTGAGAGCATCCCATCCTCCGAGGACTTTGAGCGAAAATCATCAAGTGAGGAAAAACCCAAAACCCAAACCCAAATACCTAAAAACCCAAAGTGATTAAGCATCACTGAAGAGATTGTTCCTGTGTGGAACCGACGCTTGTTACCTTTGAGGACTGTGCATCCTCCAGACGGTTAGGCGTCATGGTCTAGAGCATCCAAGAGGAAATTGTGGATCGTCGAGTGACCAAGTTTGTGAAGGTTTGGAAGTCACCTGAAGACTTACCATGAATGATTGGACGAGGTCTATTTGACCTTAGTTCAAGGAGAATATGGTGAGGACTGTGTGTCCGGGACTGTGTGTCCTCAGGTTTAAATACCTAGCTGCTCCAACTAGACGTACAACTGTCACAGCAGTTGGAACTGGTCTACCAAATCATTGTCTTCACCGAGCTAACTGGTTCTATTTACTCAACCCTTCCATTTCCTCATTACTAGGTTGTGTACATATTCATATCTGTTTGAAGGCTTTGACTGAAGACTTTCTCAATTTCCTCAGTTCAATTTCTTCAGTCTGTTTGTCTTCACCCTATTTTATCTTGTGCTTACGCTTTCTGTACTCTGTGTTTGTTTTCAATTCATCATGATGTCCATGCTTATGTTATGTCATGTCTGCATCTGAGTACTTATTCCGCTGCAAGTCGTTCTTCGCTTAGGAATTTCCTCGCCCTGAAATTCCTCAGTGAAGAATTCATAAAAATCGCCTATTCACCCCCCTCTAGTCGACTTAATGCACTTTCACAAGCTCGCCACTACGATTGAAAGCGCGTTCCATTGTATGAGGCCTTGGTGGAGGAACGGCGTCATGTGAAGTGATTGGATGCACAATGGTGTCAGTTGCAGCATTGGCTTCGGGCTCCACATTGTATTCAGTCATGACAGTGTCATTGGCTTCAGTGGTGTTGGTGGTGGCAGCCTCATTGTTTTCAACCTCCATCTCTTCAATGACTGGAGGGTCAGGCACTATCACATTCTCTTCTTGAGTGACTGGATCACTGGCAGGGGGAGTAGCGTCTCTCTCTTCTTCTTTTTCTTCTTCGGTTGATGCAACCGGAATGTCTTCAGCACCTTTAGCTTCAGACTCAGAAGCAGACACGAAAGGGATGGCTTAAGGGAACACTTGACGTGCTACTGAGCTTGTGTGTTGCACATCCTCTTCTAGAATGCTTGACATGGAGACCTGAGCCTGAGGCCTTTGTGAAGCCTGCGGAATGCTGGTGACACCTTTGGAGAGGGAGTGGTCTGTTCCATGTAGTTGTCATCATCAAGCACCAGAGTGGTGACTTGAGCTGGTGGAGTACGTGGGATCTCATCTTGCAGGGGGTGTCTGGTTGTTGCTCTACCCATGAGTCATCTTGAGAAACTGGCGTCAAGGGATGACCAATGCTAATGAATTCACTGCTCGTGAGAGCGCGAGATAATACCGGTTGGGGCTCGAGCTGAGGAAGGACTTCATCATCATTAACATTGTCTTCACGACCAATGTCTTCAGCTGTGTTGGGGTCAACAACTGGAATCTCTTCACTTTCTGGAGCCTCTATGGAAGCAGGCTCATGAATCACAAGGCGGTGTTCACGGTTGTCAGGTGGAGCAATAGAGATTGGCTTGATATTTAGCGGTACTTGGGCAGAGGCATGCTCTTTTCTTGAAGACTTTGAAGCCTTTGTCTTCACCTTCTTCTTCGAGTGAGCATCATCAGAGGTGTCTTTGTGCTTCCTCTTCCTGGCTTCGGCTTCGACTTGCCTAGTCTTTTTCTGCTCAGAAGCTGTTGAGGGGACCTTTGGCTTCGAGCCAGTCATGCTGGCAGGGAATACTATGATTGGTCATTCCTGCCTTGGAGCTTCGGGTATGGCTTCAGCAGACTTCTTCTTTTTCTTCGCAGCCATCTTGGGGTCGATGCTAGGACGCCCAAGTGCTTTTCTGTTCTTAGCCTCATTGTGCACTTGCACACATTTTTGTGCATAGTATGTCATGCGCTCGCGTGAGCCTTTGGCTCCTTCACGCTTCTTATTGAACTTGGTCCTGAGGTCATTCATCTTTTTCTTAAATATTTGCACATCAGCAACACTGAGCTTGGCCATGTGCTTCTTGAAATGTGCTTTCTCATAGTCTATCTTGTTCTTTAGCTCGATTATTTTCTGAGCCAAAGCAAGTTCATTGGCAATGGCTCCATGGAAGGTGACGCTGATGTCCACAGGCAGCTGCATATCATCAATGTTGATGCTTTAGTCCTCAAACCATTCATCAATGAAGTTGTTTAGTATATGTAACACCCCGGATGTAACTTTCCCTATTTGTACTCCAACTCTTGCTATTTCCGGCGTTAAGTTATTTTATTTTCTCGGGTTCGGGTCTTTGTCTCCGTGTGTTGTTGTCGTTGTCTTGCATCTCATATCATGTCATCATGTGCATGTCATTTGCATACGTGTTCGTCTCATGCATCCGAGCTTTTCCCCGTTGTCCGTTTTGCATTCCGGCGCTTCGTTCTCCTCCGGTGGTCATTTCTAGCTTTCTTTTGTGTGTGGGGATTAAACATTTCTGGATTGGACCGAGACTTGCCAAGCGGCCTTGGTTTACTACCGGTAGACCGCATGTCAAGTTTCGTACCATTTGGACTTCGTTTGATACTCCAACGGTTAACCGAGGGACCGAGAAGGTCTCATGTGTGTTGCAGCCCAACACCCCTCCAATTCGGCCCAAAACCCACCAAACTCTGCTCCATGTCCTAGAGCGTTCGATCACGATTGCATGGCCGAAAACCGCACCTCATTTGGACTCTCCTAGCTCCCTCTATGCCTATAAATAGACCCCTCCGTTTTCGGATCTCCTCCTCCCCTGAAACCCTAAAATCCCAGATCTGCCGCTCCGGACGTGTCCGGGGGAGCCGGACAACGTCCGCCCGTCGCCGCCGCCAATCCTGAGGCGCCACCTGTCCCGCGCCGGCCTCCCACCGCCGCGGCCCGTCCCGGCCCAGGGCGGGCCCTCTCCTCCACGCGACCGGGCCGCCGCCTCCCGCCTGCCCGTGCCCGCGCGCCGCCCGCCGCCGCGCGCCGCCCGCCGCATCCCGTCGTCCGCCGCCCGGAGCCGCCCGCCGCCTCCAGCCGTCGGCCGCCCCACGCCGCTCCGCCGCCCCGCGCCGCCACCGCTGCCCTGCCGCGCCGCCCGGCCGCCGCCGCGCGCCGCCCAGCGCCGTCATCGCCGACCAGCCTGCCGGCGAGCCCGGATCCACCTCGGGAGGCGCGCCACGATCCAGATCCGAAACGTCTACAGTAAACCCTAGGAGGTGTTTTTTTGCTAACTCGCGAAATTGCAGATCCAAGTGCCTTTGTTCGGGGCCCCGTAACTTTGCATCCGTAGCTTCGATTTGGGCATTTAGCATATCAAAATGTTCATCTCAGAGAGTACATCATTTCATTCCATTGCATCATTTTCATTAGAGTTCATATTGATGCCCCAAATGCTATTAGAAGAGGGCTACTTGAGTTAATTGTCAGATCTGCTACTCCGTTTAGCACTTTTGTCATTTTTGCCATGATTAATGTGTGCATGATATGCCCGTGAGTTCTTCATATGTTTTGTTAAGGGTTTTGTCATCTTTCCAGGGGTGCAACCCATGTATTTTTAGGATGTGTGTGGTGACTTGTGCAAGCTTGCAAAGTGGTGCACTTGCTAATTCTGTTTTCAGGGACTTAGTAATTTCACTAAGTCCTGGGATTGTTTAGTTCATGATGCCATATGTTCATGTTGTTTCCTAGTGATCCGTGCCTCTTTTGAGGATGATCAGTAAGGGAGTTTTGTTAATATTGTAGTGCTCTATCCATCCATATCTTTGTTTGCAATTATGGAGCACCCTAGCCTGAGTCAATCGAACTCTACTTTTGCTTCGTTGCGAATCTGGGCAGATCGTCAACTTGTTTGCGATTTTGCCGATGTTATTGTAGTTGATCTGTGCATGCTATGCCATTTTTCTTGCCATGTATAGCTTGCATTTTGTGCCTTCTTAAGGGATGTATGCTTGTCTTTCCATGACTTGCACCGTAGTGAGTGCATCGAGCTCGTAAACATGCCTTCGTGAGTTATGTTTCAGCATGTCCCAGTTTTCACTAAGTCTGAAAACTAATTATGTTTTTGCTATGTTCGTGTGCTTGTTAGTATATTTTGTGATCCCTTTTGGCTCAAGGACACTAAGGGACTTTTGTTAAGCTTGTTGAGTAGCTCCATGCCATGTCTTTCTTTGTCATGTTCAGGTCCTGTAGCATGTTGTTTTGTTGCTCCGAAGAGGGCTATATGATCTGAAATTCCAGACAAGTGTTAATTTCACCAAGTCTGAGATCTGTTTGTCATTTGCATTTTTGCCAAGCTTGTTTGAACCTGTTAATGGATGATTTGGCCGTAGCTTTGTGCTAGACTTTTGTTAAGCATATTGAATGCTTCCCTGCCATGTATTTTGTTGTCATGTTTGGTGGCTGTAGCATGTTCATTTCGTTGCATTTAGATGCCTACTTGCTGTAAATCGCAGACCGGTGTCATATTTGAATCGCTTGCCATTTCCAAACCGTAACTCCGATTCCGGCATTCTTTATATCGTTTTCAAGCGATTTCATCTCATCTTTGCAGTGGCACACTTGGAATTCCAAGTTGAGGCCAGGTTCATGCATTTCCTGTCATATCTTGTATGTTGTATCTCGCACGCATCCCGCATAGCATATCATCTTTGCATCGTGTTGTTTGAGTTTGCACGTGGTTGATTGTATCCTTGTTGCTTGTTTGTCTTGTTTGGGTAGAGCCAGGAGACGAGTTCGCTAACGAGGAGCCCGTTGAGTTTGCTTTCGAGGATCCAGTCAACTCTGACAACTGTGCAGGCAAGATGATCATACCCTCGAAATCACTACTATCTTTGCTATGCTAGTTTGCTCGCTCTTTTGCTATGCCATTGCTACGATGCCTACCACTTGCTTGCAAGCCTCCCAAATTGCCATGTCAAACCTCTAACCCACCATTGTCCTAGCAAACCGTTGATTGGCTATGTTACCGCTTTGCTCAGCCCCTCTTATAGCGTTGCTAGTTGTAGGTGAAGATTGGAGGCCGTTCCTTGTTGGAACATCTCTTATTTACTTGTTGGGATATCATTATATTGCCATGTTATCTTAATGCATCTATATACTTGGTAGAGGGTGGAAGGCTCGGCCTCTCGCCTAGTGTTTTGTTCCACTCTTGCCGCCCTAGTTTCCGTCATATCGGTGTTATGTTCCTGGATTTTGCGTTCCTTACGCGGTTGGGTTATAATGGGAACCCCTTGATAGTTCGCCTGGATTAAAGCTTTTTCAGCAATGCCCAACCTTGGTTTTACCATTTTCCACCTAGCCTCTTTTTCCCTTGGGTTACCGGAGCCCGAGGGTCATCTTATTTTAAACCCCCCCCCCGGGCCAGTGCTCCCTCTGAGTGTTGGTCCGAACTGAGCTGCCTGCGGGGCCACCTCGGGGAAACTTGAGGGTTGGTTTTTACTCGTGGCTAGTCTCATCTGAGTGTGCCCTGAGAACGAGATATGTGCAGCTCCATCGGGATTTGTCGGCACATTCGGGCGGTGTTGCTGGTCTTGTTTTAACCTGTCGAAGTGTCTTGAGTAACCAAGATACCGAGTCTGATCGGAACGTCTTGGGAGGAGGTCTATTCCTTCGTTGACCGTGAGAGCTTGTCATGGGCTAAGATGGGACTCCCCTGTAGGGATTGAACTTTCGAAAGCCGTGCCCGCGGTTATGGGCAGATGGGAATTTGTTAATGTCCGGTTGTAGATAACTTGAACCTTAATTAATTAAAATGAATCAACTGAGTGTGTTACCGTGATGGCCTCTTCTCGGCGGAGTCCGGGAAGTGGACACCGTGTTGGAGTAATGTTTGCGCGGGTTGCTCTCTAGTTTCTCGCTCGCGCTTTGCCTCCTCTTCTCGCTCTCTTTTGCGAATAAGTTAGCCACCATACTTGCTAGTCGCTTGCTGCAGCTCCACTCATATTTTACCTTGCCATACCTATAAGCTTGAATAGTCTTGATCGCGAGGGTGCGAGATTGCTGAGTCCATGTGGCTCACAGATTACTATTACACCAGATGCAGGGCCCGATGATTCCGCTCCAGGAGACGCGTATGAGCTCAAGTGGGAGTTCGACGAAGACTCACAATGTTACTATGTTTCCTTTCCCGATGATCAGTAGTGGTGCCCAGTTGGGGGTGATTGGGACCGTGTCGCATGTTGGGTTCTCTTTTATTTTGGCACCGTAGTCGGGTCATGAGTGTTTGGATGATGTAATGTTATTTATGCACTTGATTGACATGGCGAGTGTAAGCCAACTATGTTATCTCCCCTTTTATTATCATATTACATGGGATGTCGTGAAGATTGCCTAACTTGCAACATATGCCTTCAATGCAATTATATCTCTAAGTCGTGCCTCGACACGTGGGAGCTATAGTCGCATCGAGGGTGTTATAGTATATCAAGATCAAATAGAGGCAAATCATGGAAGATCTTAGCCTCTTACTTGCTCTTGATCAACATTTCCAGAGCTTCATCTCCAAGATCTTCATCACTTGATAGATCGATGGTATTATCCTCATTGCATAGAACGACAGCAGGAGTGAGGTCATGCCTAGAAATCATCTTGGGGTTCTTGGTCTTCTTGGAGATGCGAGATTGATCTTCAGGCTGCACACTGAGTTCAGGAGGTGTAGTTTTCAATGTCTTCACAGTTGAAGCTTTTGGTGTTGTAGAGGGCTTTGAGGCTTTTGACTTCTTCTTCTTCTGCTTTGGTGGTGTAGGTGCATCCTCAGAGTCTGCATCATCACCAGATTGTTCTACAATGGCCCTCTGAGCAGCAATATGGGAGAGTAGTCCATCAAAGCTATTGAAGGGGCCGATGACATTAGGATTGGCGTCTCGTGTGCCATCCGGCCTTGGAGTAGATGGACCAGGGTTGAAGTTGAGTCTGAATGCCTTCCTGTTCTTGGTAGCCGACTCCTTTGCAAACTAAAAGTTGCGCTTGAAGAGATCATCGTCATGACACCATCGAAGAGATGATGGGTCGGCATTTTCTGGCCGAGGTCCTCGGACCATGCACGAATAGAAGCCTTGGGCAATAGCTTCAGGATTCATCTTGGGTTGCAAATTCTTGTAAAGAATATCGCCCCACGGGCGCTTGATAGCATTCTTTTCAGCATACTCAGGAGTGACGAAGTTATACTTGAACCACTGATCAGCCCAATATCTTTGGATCCACTGTATCTGGTCTTGCGCTGATTGTAGCTCTCCTCGGGATCAGACTTGTAAAGTTCATAGAGATCCGGAGGCAGATCTAGAGCAGTATTTCCACGACGCTACCTGCCACCCTTTCTTGCAGATTTTCCAGTTGCCATTATATTCAGACAAAGAGGCTTCAAGATAGTGAAAGGCTTTCGACGACTTGTCAAACAAGAACTGGCTTCAGGAGAGTCAATGTGATGTTGTAAGTATTCTGCAAATGAATGCAGACTATGAGAACAAAGGGATTCTCCCACGGACATGTACCTGTGACAGCATTAGAGATGCGAGGGAAGGGGAAGAGGTCATGTGCATTCTCAGAAGATTTTGAAGATAAATCAGTTTGAAGACATTGACATCATAGTGCGAAGACATTCACTTATTTGAAGTGAGTTGGTTCCAGATTTGTATGAATCCATGAATAAGTACAAGTGAGGAATCTAACTAGTTATGAAGCATAAGTGAATATACTTTGCAAGATATGAGATTCAGAAAGAAAAAGATCCAGCTTTGGAAGTGCAGAAACCACTTTTGGTTGAAGTGGATAAATTTGACAGATCGAAAAAGTGGTAAAAAGTGAGTTTTATTTACCACTGAAGAACTGCTAGACGGGGTAGAACAGATGTCGAGCAGTCCAATCTCCCGCACCCTAACTTGGCGGCGGAAGACACCTACCGCGACGGCGTAGAAGACGAGGTCCGCGGCGGGTGTGAGGACAGTGTCGAAGAGGTCGCGGCAGCTAAGCGCTTCGTCTCCGGCGTCGACGCGAGCTAGCGGTGGCGCTAGGGTTTGAGCGAGATGGCGAGGTGTCAGAGGAGATAATGACCGTGCAGGTGTGTATTTATAAGGTGAAGGGCTGTGTAGCGCAATTACGCAGGTGCCCCTAGCGGTTCACATCTGATGAACACGTGGCATGCATGCAACTCATTGAGAGTTGTTCCATGTTCCCACGCTCGTCTGGTTTGTCGGGTGGTCATTCCGGCTTCTCCGGTATTCAGCCAAAAGAGATATAGCATTAAAATAGTTTTAAATGTGCGTCTCTGTATCTTCAGCTGACAAGGACATAGTGAAGACATTTGAAATGTTTCAACATAATGCATATGACTAGATAGACAGAAATTGAGGTAGAAGCATAGAAGGGGTTAGGGTCCGATCACATTCACTTAGTTCAGAAAATGGCAAGTTCGAATACATAGCTATAAGTGAATGTTGTAGAGGAACATACACACACACACACACACACACACACACACACACACACACACACACACACACACATATATATATATATATATATATATATATATATATATATATATATATCAGAAAAGACCAAATCAACATTGTGAAGATAAACCTTAAGGACAAATCAATGTTGAAGACAAACTAAATATGAAGATAATGTAATCATGACGCCAAATGAAAATCTTCAAGAAAGTTTGGAGGTGGCGTTACCCACCGTATAGGAATTATTAGACCCAGACACAACGCACAATTATCGTGGCGCTCTGAAGTCAAATTCTGCGTTAATGAATTCACACTTAGAGGGTAGGCCTTCATTTATTTAAGATATACGTTACTTTGTGTGTTGCACATCTAAGTCATCAACATGCATAAGCGTTAGGATGTGTGTCCATTCATAAGACATTCGATGATTCTAAGTTATTTAGCTCACACCGCAGCTTGCAGAACCTTTTCTCATCCAAGGGCTTTGTGAAGATATCTATTAATTGCTCTTCAGTGTTGACGTGAATGATATCAATGTCTTCCTTCATGACATGATCTGCGAGAAAGTGATGATGATGGATCTGAATGTGCTTTGTCTTCAAGTGTTGAACTGGATTGTTGGCAATCTTGATGGCGCTTTCATTGTCGTAGTAGAGTGGCACATGCTTCAGGTGGATGCCATAGTCCTTGAGAGTTTGCTTCATCCATAGAAGCTGAGGGCAGCAAGATCCAGCAGGAATGTGTTCATATTCAGCAGTGGAGAGTGATACACAGTTCTGCTTCTTTGAAGACCAACAGACAAGAGATCGTCCAAGGAAGTGACAACACTAATTCACTTTCGTCAGGCCCTGTGTACAACCCACATGGATCAGGTCTACACAAAAAGAGAGAGAAGGACAAATAATCACTTGTTGTTGATTGGATTATGATTGTTAAATGATATAACACTAGCACCGCATTAAAAATGACTACGCCAGCAACTCGTGCAAGAATCGGAGATGACGGTGAAGTACCTGCAAATGTTTTTGGGATTGTCCACTGACCACTAAATAATCAAACAGTTATTGTCAAACTGATGCTTGCAAATACAAAATGCATCAATAAACTTATGGAATGCTATTGCAAATAATCTTCATTTTTCTGTGATTGTGATGTCACTTGCTAAGACTATGATTCAGCTAGATTGCAAACACAACATGTTTTCTACCCTTATCTCCAGCAAGTTTATATTTAGCATTCATATGGTCAATGTTTTCCTTAGTTAACTCATGCATTTTTAAAATCAATTCAGCACGTTGTTTAGTATCAAAATTAACCTTCTCCGAAGATGGAAGAGGCAACAAATCAATAGGTGCACAAGGTAGGAAAACATACACAATTTCAAAAGGACACATTTTAGTAGTAGAATACAGTGAACGATTATAAGCAAATTCAATATGAGGCAAGCATTCTTCCCACATTTTCTTATTATTCTTCAAAACAACCCTAAGTATAGTAGACAATGTTCTATTGACTACTTTAGTTTGTCCATCAGTTTGGGGGTGACAAGTAGTACTAACAAGTTGTTTAGTCCCCAACTTAGCCCATAAACATCTCCAAAAGTGGCTAAGAAATTTAGTATCATGATCTGAATCAATAGTACTTGGCACACCATGCAAGCGAATAATTTCATGAAAAAACAAATCAGCAACATTAACAACATCATCGCTTTTATGACATGGTATAAAGTGTGCCATTTTCGAGAATCTATCCACGACAACAAATATGCTATCCCTCCCCTTCTTTGTTTGAGGTAAACCTAAAATAAAGTCCATAGATATATGCTCCCAAGGAACACTAGGTACAGGCAAAGGCATATATAAACCATGAGGATTGAGTCGTGACTTAGCTTTTTGACATGTAGTGCAGCGAGCAACAAAACGCTCAACATCTCGTCTCATCTTTAGCCAAAAGAAATGTTTAGCAAGTACGTCCTCCGTCTTCTTCACGCCAAAGTGTCCCATTAATCCTCCTCCATGAGCCCCCTGCAACAACAAAAGACAAACGGAGCTAGCTGGAATGCATAGCTTGTTAGCACGGAACACAAATCCATCATTAACGACGAACTTGTTCCATGTTCTTCCTTCTTTACAATTATGCATTACATCTTTAAAATTAGCATCATGCACATATTGATCTTTGATGGTGTAACGCCCCGAGACCGATGTGCCAGGTGTCTTCCAGTTATTCGCTGTTGTTGCCTTGTCATTTGCTTGCGTGTTGCATCTTATCATGTCATCATGTGCATCGCATCATCATGTTTTTAAAACTTGCATCCGTCCGGGTTTCCCCTTCCTTCCGTGGTCCGTTCTGAGCCCAGACACACTTGCACGCGCCCGCGGCATGTCCAAAGTATTATTTTATAAGTGGCCGGAAAATGTTCTCGGAATGGGATGAAAGTTGGCATGTGGTGTTGTTATGTTGTTAGTAGGTCGCCTGCCAAGTTTCATCGCATTCGGAGTTCATTTGATGCCCCAACGATTAACTATAGCGGCAGTATAGCCGGCCTAACGTCGGACGTTTTCGGTCTCCGGAAAAGGTTGCCGGGTTGCATTCCCCCTCTCTCCACTCAGTCCGCACACTTGACCTTGTCCGTCCAACCCTCTCTGCACAGTGCATCGAACCCTTCACGCGCGTCCAAAAGTTGTCCCGGACCTGACCCGGACAGTTGTCACCGTTGGGTCCGGATCATCCCCAAACATCTACAAAATATCACCGTTTTATTTATTGGACTCCTTAGCATATTTATTCTCGTCCGTCAGATTTCGATCCGATGATCCAAATCCCTCTCTTTTCGCCTACATGCTATATAAAGCCCCTAACCCTAAATTCTAGGACCTTGTCCCATCCATCCAGTCCCCATGCCGCCGCCACTCCTTTTGATTTCAGCGCCGAGCCAATCAGCTTCTTCCTCTCGGGATCCCCTCACTCAATCTCCCTCGATCCCATCGCCAGCCAACCAGAGCCGCACTCCTCCTGATCCAAATCCTCTCCAACCTCCTCCTTTTCCCCGATCCAGCACGCCCGAGCTCCACCCTGCGTGCCCGCCTCCTCGTCCTCCCGGTCGCAGCAGATGAACGAAAGGCCTCGTGCCTGCCTCCTCACACTCCTCGTCGACCCAAGGAGTCGAACGCCTCTCTTAGGCGCCAACCGCGCTGCCGGCGGAGCTCGCCGGAGCAGCCAACCCTCAGGCGTTCTTGCTCCTTCCCGTCTTCCCTGCAGCTTCCTCTCCCTTCCTTCTCCCTCTCACGATCTCTCTCTCTCTCATGTTGTTCACAGGAAGCGCCTCCTCCTCCCTGCACCAAGGCGCAGGTCGCCGCCCATGGAGCTCCACCACCCACCGGATCCGGTGCCCCAAGGCCCGATCCGTCCATTCTAGCCGCCGCCGGGCCGGCAAGCCTTCCGCCGGAGCCCTGCAGTCCCGTTGTCGCCGTTGCCAAGCCCCTGCCTCTGCTTCTTTCGAACCAGGGAAGGGGACGAGCGCTCGCGTTGACCAGTCTTGCGTCGCTGAACCGCTCAACCGCCAGATCAGCGCCCGCGCGTGGGCCTCCTCTTGCTAGGCAGCCCAGTCCAGCGTGTTGGGGAACGTAGCAGAAATTCAAAATTTTCCTACGCGTATCACCAAGATCTATCTATGGAGAGACCAGCAACGAGTAGAAAGGAGGAGAGTTTGCATCTACATACCCTTGTAGATCGCTAAGCGGAAGCGTTCAAGTGAACGGGGTTGATGGAGTCGTACTCGTCGTGATTCAGATCACCGATGATCAAGTGCCGAACGGACGGCACCTCCGCGTTCAACACACGTACAGCCCGGTGACGTCTCCCACGCCTTGATCCAGCAAGGAGAGAGGGAGAGGTTGAGGAAGACTCCATCCAACAGCAGCACAACAGCGTGGTGGCGGTGGAGGAGCGTGGCAATCCCGCAGGGCTTCGCCAAGCACCATGGGAGAAGAGGAGGAGAACTTGGGAGAGAGGGAGGGGCTGCACCAAAGGCATAAGGTGTGTTTGGGAGGCCCTCCTACCCCACTATATATAGGGATCCCAAGGGGGGGGTGCGCCAGCCCCTAGGAGATCCAATCTCCAAGGGGGCGGCGGCCAGGGGAGGAGTCCTCCCCCCCAAGGCACCTAGGAGGTGCCTTCCCCTGCTGGGACTCTTCCTTTAGGGTTTCCCCAGGCGCATGGGCCTCTTGGGGCTGGTGCCCTTGGCCCATGTAGGCCAAGGCGCACCCCCTACAGCCCATGTGGCCCCCCGGGGCAGGTGGCCCCACCCGGTGGGCCCCCGGGACCCTTCCGGTGGTCCCGGTACAATACCGATGACCCCGAAACTTGTCCCGATGGCCGAAACAGGACTTCCTATATATAAATCTTTACCTCCGGACCATTCCGGAACTCCTCGTGACGTTCGGGATCTCATCCGGGACTCCGAACAACATTCGGTAACCACATACAAGCTTCCTTTATAACCCTAGCGTCATCGAACCTTAAGTGTGTAGACCCTACGGGTTCGGGAGACATGCAGACATGACCGAGACGTTCTCCGGTCAATAACCAACAGCGGGATCTGGATACCCATGTTGGCTCCCACATGTTCCATGATGATCTCATCGGATGAACCACGATGTCAAGGACTTAATCAATCCCGTATTCAATTCCCTTTGTCTATCGGTATGTTACTTGCCCGAGATTCGATCGTCGGTATCCAATACCTTGTTCAATCTCGTTACCGGCAAGTCACTTTACTCGTTCCGTAACACATCATCCCGTGATCAACTCCTTGGTCACATTGCGCATATGATGATGTCCTACCGAGTGGGCCCAGAGATACCTCTTCGTTTACACGGAGTGACAAATCCCAGTCTCGATCCGCATAAAACAATAGATACTTTCGGAGATACCTGTAGTGCACCTTTATAGTCACCCAGTTACGTTGTGACGTTTGATACACCCAAAGCACTCCTACGGTATCCAGGAGTTACACGCTCTCATGGTCGAAGGAAGAGATACTTGACATTGGCAAAGCTCTAGCAAACGAACTACACGATCTTTGTGCTAGGCTTAGGATTGGGTCTTGTCCATCACATGATTCTCCTAATGATGTGATCCCGTTATCAACGACATCCAATGTCCATGGTCAGGAAACCGTAACCATCTGTTGATCAACGAGCTAGTCAACTAGAGGCTTACTAGGGACATGGTGTTGTCTATGTATTCACACGTGTATTACGATTTCCGGATAATACAGTTATAGCATGAATAAAAGACTATTATCATGAACAAAGAAATATAATAATAACACTTTTATTATTGCCTCTAGGGCATATTTCCAACAGTCTCCCACTTGCACTAGAGTCAATAATCCAGTTCACATCGCCATGTGATTAACACTCACAGGTCACATCGCCATGTGACTAATACCCAAGAGTTTACTAGAGTCAGTAGTCTAGTTCACATCACTATGTGATTAACACTCAATGAGTTTTATGTTTGATCATGTTGCTTGTGAGAGAGGTTTTAGTCAACGGGTCTGAACCTTTCAGATCCGTGTGTGCTTTACAAATCTCTATGTCATCTCCTAGATGCAGCTACCATGCTCTATTTGGAGCTATTCCAAACAACTGTTCTACTTGGAGCTATTCTAAATTATTGCTCCATTATATGTATCCGGTCTCTCTACTCAGAGCTATCCGGATAGGTGTCAAGCTTGCATCGTCGTAACCTTTACGACGAACTCTTTTACCACCTCCATAATCGAGAAAATTCCTTAGTCCACTAGTTACTAGGGATAACTTTGACCGCTGTCCTGTGAGCCATTCTTGGATCACTCTTGTACCCCTTGACTGACTCATGGCAAGGCACACTTCAGGTGCGGTACACAGCATAGCATACTGAAGAGCCTACGTCTTAAGCATAGGGGACGACCTTCGTCCTTTCTCTCTATTCTGCCGTGGTCGAGCTTTAAGTCTTAACTTCGTACCTTACAACTCAGGCAAGAACTCCTTCTTTGACTGGTCCATCTTGAACACCTTCAAGATCATGTCAAGGTATGTGCTCATTTGAAAGTATTATTAAGCATTTTGATCTATCCTTATAGATCTTGATGCTCAATGTTCAAGCAGCTTAATCCAGGTTTTCCATTGAAAAACAGTTTTCAAATAACCCTATATGCTTTCTAGAAATTCTACATCATTTCTGATCATCAATATGTCAACAACATATACTCATCAGAAATTCTATAGTGCTCCCACTCACTTCTTTGGAAATACAAGTTTCTCATAAACTTTGTATAAACCCAAAATCTTTGATCATCTTATCAAAGCGCACATTCCAACTCCGAGATGCTTACTCCAGTCCATGGAAGGATCGCTGGAGCTAGCATACCTTTTAGCATCCTTAGGATCGACAAAAACTTTCTGATTTGTATCACATACAACCTTTCCATACGAAGACTGGTAAGGAAACTCGTTTTGTCATCCATCTGCCAGATTTCATAAATGCAGCTAATGCTAACATGAATCCGACGGACTTAAGCATCGCTACGGATGAGAAAATCTCATCGCAGTCAACTCCTTGAACTTGTGAAAATCTCTTCGCCACAAGTCGAGCTTCATAGATGGTGACATTACCATCCACGCCCATCTTCTTCTTAAAGATCCATTTATCTCAATGGCTTGCCGATCTTTGGGCAAGTCCACCAAAGTCCATGCTTTGTTCTGATACATGGATCCTATCTCGGATTTCATGGCTTCTAACCATTTGTCGGAATTTGGGCCCACCATCACTTCTCCATAGCTCATAGGTTCATTGTTGTCTAGCAACATGACCTTCAAGACAGGATTACGTACCACTCTGAAGTAGTACGCATCCTTGTCATCCTACGAGGTTTGGGAGTGACTTGATCCGAAGTTTCATGATCAATATCATAAGCTTCCACTTCAATTGGTGTAGGTGCCACAGGAACAACTCCCTGTGCCCTGTCACACACTAGTTGAAGAGACGGTTCAATAACCTCATCAAGTCTCCACCATCCTCCCACTCAATTCTTTCGAGAGAAACCTTTCCTCGAGAAAGGACCCGATTCAAGAAACAATCCATATTGCTTTCGGATCTGAATTAGGAGGTATACCCAACTGTTTTGGGTGTCCTATGAAGATGCATTTTATCCGCTTTGGGTTCGAGCTTAATCCTGAAACTTTTTCACATAAGCGTCGCAGCCCCAAACCTTTAAGAAACGACAACTTAGGTTTCTCTAAACCATAATTCATACGGTGTCATCTCAACGGAATTATGTGGTGCCCTATTTAAAGTGAATGTGGTTGTCTCTAATGCCTAACCCATGAACGATAGTGGTAATTCGATAAGAGACATCATGGTACGCACCATATCCAATAGGGTGCAACTATGATGTTCGGACACACCATCTCACTATGGTGTTCCAGGCGGTATTAATTGCGAAACAATTTCCACAATGTCTTAATTGTGTGCCAAAACTCGTAACTCAGATATTCATCTCTGTGATCATATCATAGACATTTTATCCTCTTGTCACAATGATCCTCTACTTCACTCTGAAATTATTTGAACCATTCAATAATTCAGACTTGTGTTTCATCAAGTAAATATTCTCAACATCTAACTCGAATCATCTGTGAAGTAAGAACATAACGATATTCACTGCATGCCTCAGCACTCATTGGACTGCACACATCAAAATGTGTTACCTCCAACAAGTTGCTATCTTGTTCCATCTTACTGAAACCGAGGCTTTTCAGTCATCTTGCCCATGTGGTATGATTTGCATATCTCAAGTGATTCAAAATCAAGTGAGTTCAAACGGTCCATTTGCATGCATATACACCAATAGACATGGTTCGCATGTCTCACACTTTTCAAAAACGAGTGAGTCCAAAGATCCATCAACATGGAGCTTCTTCATGCGTTTTATACCAATATGACTTACATGGCAGTGCCACAAGCAAGTGGTACTATCATTACTATCTTATATCTTTTGGCATGAAAATGTGTATCACTACGATCGAGATTCAATAAACCATTCCTTTAGGTGCAAGACCATTGAAGGTATTATTCAAAAATTAGAGTAACCATTATTCTCCTTAAATGAATAACCGTATTGCGATAGACATAATCCAATCATGTCTATGCTCAACGCAAACACCAATCTCGGTGGTAGAGGGAGCGTGCGATGCTTGATCATATCAACTTTGGAAACACTTCCAACATATATCGTCAGCTCTCCTTTAGCTAGTCTCCGTTTATTCCGTAGCCTTTTATTTCGAGTTACTAACACTTAGCAACCGAACCGGTATCTTATACCCTGGTGCTACTAGGAGTACTAGTAAAGTACACATTAACATAATGTATATCCAATATACTTCTATCGACCTTGCCAGCCTTCTCATCTACCAAGTATCTAGGGTAATTCTGCTCCAGTGGTTGTTCCCCTTATCACAGAAGCACTTAGTCTCGGGTTTGGGTTCAACCTTGGGTTTCTTCACTAGAGCAGCAGCTGATTTGCCGTTTCATGAAGTATCCTTTCTTGCCCTTGCCCTTCTTGAAACTAGTGGTTTCATCAACCATCAACAATTGATGCTCCTCCTTGATTTCTACTTTCGCGGTGTCAAACATTGCGAATATCTCAAGGACCATCATATATGTCCCTGATATATTATAGTTCATCACGAAGCTCTAGCAGCTTGGTGGTAATGACTTCGGAGAAACTATCACTATTTCATCTGGAAGATCAACTCCCACTTGATTCAAGTGATTGTTGTACTCAGACAATCTGAGCACAAGCTCAACAATTGAGCTTCTCTCCTTAGTTTGCAGGCTAAGAAAATCGTCGGAGGTCTCAAACCTCTTGACGTGGGCACGAGCCTGAAATCCTAATTTCAGCCCTCGAAACATCTCATATGTTCCGCGACGTTTCGAAAACGTCTTTGGTGCCTCTACTTAAACCATTTAACTGAACTATCACGTAGTTATCAAAACGTGTATGTCCGATGTTCGCAACATCGACAAACGACGTTGGGGTTCAGCACACTAAGCGGTGCATTAAGGACATAAGCTTTCTACTGTCCGCATAATTGCTACTATCAACTTTCAACTATATTTTCTCTAGGAACATATCTAAAACAGTAGAACTATAGCGCGAGCTACGACATAATTTGCAAAGGGTCTTTTGACTATGTTCAGGATAATTAAGTTCATCTTATGAACTCCCACTCAGATAGACATCCCTCTAGTCATCTAAGTGATTACATGATCCGAGTCAACTAGCCCGTGTCCGATCATCACGTGAGACGGACTAGTTATCATCGGTGAACATCTTCATGTTGATCGTATCTACTATACGACTCATGCTCGACCTTTCGGTCTCCGTGTTCCGAGGCCATGTCTACACATGCTAGGCTTGTCAAGTTAACCCTAAGTGTTTTCGCTGTGTAAAACTGTCTTACACCCGTTGTATGTGAACGTAAGAATCCATCACACCCGATCATCACGTGGTGCTTAGAAGCGACGAACTGTAGCAACGGTGCACAGTTAGGGGAGAACACTTCTTGAAATTTTGTAAGGGATCATCTTATTTACTACCGTCGTCCTAAGTAAACAAGATGCATAAACATGATAAACATCACATGCAATCAAATAGTGACATGATATGGCCAATATCATTTTGCTCCTTTTGATCTTCATCTTCGGGGCTCCATGATCATCATCGTCACCGGCATGACACCATGATCTTCATCATCATGATCTCCATCATCGTGTCTTCATGAAGTTGTCACGCCAACGACTACTTCTACTTCTATGGCTAACGCGTTTAGCAATAAAGTAAAGTAAGTTACATGGCGTTCTTCAATGACACGCAGGTCATACAAAAAATAAAGACAACTCCTATGGCTCCTGCCGGTTGTCATACTCATCGACATGCAAGTCGTGAATCCTATTACAAGAACATGATCAATCTCATACATCACATATCATTCATCACATTCTTCTGGCCATATCACATCACAAAGCATACCCTGCAAAAACAAGTTAGACGTCCTCTAATTGTTGTTTGCATGTTTTACGTGGCTGCTATGGGTTCTAGCAAGAACGTTTCTTACCTACGCAAAACCACAACGTGATATGCCAATTGCTATTTACCCTTCATAAGGACCCTTTTCATCGAATCCGTTCCGACTAAAGTGGGAGAGACTGGCACCCGCTAGCCACCTTATGCACCAAGTGCATGTCAATCGGTGGAACCTGTCTCACGTAAGAGTACGTGTAAGGTCGGTCCGGGCCGCTTCATCCCACAATACCGTCGAAACAAGATTGGACTAGTAACGGTAAGCATATTGAACAACATCAACGCCCACAACTACTTTGTGTTCTACTCGTGCAAAGAATCTACGCAATAGACCTAGCTCATGATGCCACTGTTGGGGAACGTAGCAGAAATTCAAAATTTTCCTACGCGTATCACCAAGATCTATCTATGGAGAGACCAGCAACGAGTAGAAAGGAGGAGAGTTTGCATCTACATACCCTTGTAGATCGCTAAGCGGAAGCGTTCAAGTGAACGGGGTTGATGGAGTCGTACTCGTCGTGATTCAGATCACCGATGATCAAGTGCCGAACGGACGGCACCTCCGCGTTCAACACACGTACAGCCCGGTGACGTCTCCCACGCCTTGATCTAGCAAGGAGAGAGGGAGAGGTTGAGGAAGACTCCATCCAACAGCAGCACAACGGCGTGGTGGTGGTGGAGGAGCGTGGCAATCCCGCAGGGCTTCGCCAAGCACCATGGGAGAAGAGGAGGAGAACTTGGGAGAGAGGGAGGGGCTGCACCACAGGCATAAGGTGTGTTTGGGAGGCCCTCCTACCCCACTATATATAGGGATCCCAAGGGGGGTGCGCCAGCCCCTAGGAGATTCAATCTCCAAGGGGGCGGCGGCCAGGGGAGGAGTCCTCCCCCCCCAAGGCACCTAGGAGGTGCCTTCCCCTGCTGGGACTCTTCCTTTAGGGTTTCCCCAGGCGCATGGGCCTCTTGGGGCTGGTGCCCTTGGCCCATGTAGGCCAAGGCGCACCCCCTACAGCCCATGTGGCCCCCCGGGGCAGGTGGCCCCACCCGGTGGGCCCCCGGGACCCTTCCGGTGGTCCCGGTACAATACCGATGACCCCGAAACTTGTCCCGATGGCCGAAACAGGACTTCCTATATATAAATCTTTACCTCCGGACCATTCCGGAACTCCTCGTGACGTCCGGGATCTCATCCGGGACTCCGAACAACATTCGGTAACCACATACAAGCTTCCTTTATAACCCTAGCGTCATCGAACCTTAAGTGTGTAGACCCTACGGGTTCGGGAGACATGTAGACATGACCGAGACGTTCTCCGGTCAATAACCAACAGCAGGATCTGGATACCCATGTTGGCTCCCACATGTTCCACGATGATCTCATCGGATGAACCACGATGTCAAGGACTCAATCGATCCCGTATTCAATTCCCTTTGTCTATCGGTATTTTACTTGCCCGAGATTCGATCGTCGGTATACCGATACCTTGTTCAATCTCGTTACCGGCAAGTCACTTTACTCGTTCCGTAACACATCATCCCATGATCAACTCCTTGGTCACATTGCGCATATGATGATGTCCTACCGAGTGGGCCCAGAGATACCTCTCCGTTTACACGGAGTGACAAAACCCAGTCTCGATCCGCATAAAACAATAGATACTTTCGGAGATACCTGTAGTGCATCTTTATAGTCACCCAGTTACGTTGTGACGTTTGATACACCCAAAGCACTCCTACGGTATCCAGGAGTTACACGATCTCATGGTCAAAGGAAGAGATACTTGACATTGGCAAAGCTCTAGCAAATGAACTACACGATCTTTTGTGCTAGTCTTAGGATTGGGTCTTGTCCATCACATCATTCTCCTAATGATGTGATCCCGTTATCAACGACATCCAATGTCCATAGCCAGGAAACCATGACTATCTGTTGATCACAACGAGCTAGTCAACTAGAGGCTCACTAGGGACATATTGTGGTCTATGTATTCACACGTGTATTACGATTTCCGGATAATACAGTTATAGCATGAATAAAAGACAATTATCATGAACAAGGAAATATAATAATAATACTTTTATTATTGCCTCTAGGGCATATTTCCAACACAGCGCGCCCCCTTGCCAGCGCTCCTCCCCCCGAACTGGGCCTGGCCCAGCTAGGTGAGCAGCCAGCTGCCCGGTGGGCATTTTCAGATTTGGCCCGTTTCATGTTTTTTTCCCACAGAGCGATTTTCCTTTTATCCAGAGAAAAACCAGTTTTACAGATTATCCCCTAAACTTCATGCATATTTTAACTCCCAAACTAAGCATCACATGTAAAAAATTTATATATGTAAAATGCTTAGAATTTCATATAGTTTCATAATATGTCATCTTCACCCATGTTTAAAATGTTTAAAATGTTGTTTGTGTAACTTTGTCCATATGCCATGCTAAAATGGTTTAATTCATAACTAAATAACCGTAGCTCCGTTTTTAACAAACTTTATATGTAAATGGGGTAGCATTTTGCCTAGTTTAACATGGTGGCATCATCTTGCATGTTTAATAACTATAAAATATGGTTTAGGGCAGAACAGGACCAAACCTAATATATGCACATGGGGATTTACCGGAATTGTTGTTCGTTGTTTCCGACCTCATTTAAACTTGCCTAGATAGGTAGTTTTCTTTTGCTTCACCCTCTTGCCATGTTTAACAACATTTAATATTGTTGGGTACATAAACGAGATCAAACTAAATAACTTGTCATGGTGTTTCGTCAATATGCAACTCGTTGCATATTGAGCTCCACTAAATTTGTAGGGTTGCTTGTGCATTTTTCCATGCCATGCCTCTTTAAACCGGACATGCATCATACTCGATTGTGCATCATGCCATGTTTATGCGTTGGTTGTATACTATATTGTTTGCTTCTTTCCGATGTTGCTTCTTCGGGTTGGTTCCGATAACGTCGTGTTGTGAGGATTTGTTCGACTTCGTCCGTTTATCTTCTTCATGGACTCGTTCTTCTTCCTTGCGAGATCTCAGGCAAGATGATCATACTCTCGAAATCACTTCTATCTTTGCTTGGTAGATGCTCGCTCTTTTGCTATGCCTATGTTGCGATACCTACCAGTTGCTGATCATGCCTCCCATATTGTTGAACCAAGCCTCTAACCCACCTTGTCCTAGCAAACTATTGTTTGGCTATGTTACCGCTTTGCTCAGCCCCTCTTATAGTGTTGTTAGTTGCAGGTGAAGATTGAAGTTTGTTCCTTGTTGGAACATGGAGATGTTGTTCCTTGTGGGAACATGTTTACTTGTTGGGATATCACAATATATCTTATTTAATTAATGCATCTATATACTTGGTAAAGGGTGGAAGGCTCGGCCTTATGCCTAGTGTTTTGTTCCACTCTTGCCGCCCTAGTTTCCGTCATATCGGTGTTATGTTCCTGGATTTTGCGTTCCTTACGCGGTTGGGTATAATGGGAAGCCCTTGACAGTTCGCCTTGAATAAAACTCCTCCAGCAAGGCCCAACATTGGTTTTACCATTTGCCACCTAGCCTTTTCTTTCCCTTGAGTCGGCCGGCTCAAGGTTCATCTTTATTTAAACCCCCAGGCCAGTGCTCCTCTGAGTGTTGGTCCAACCTGTCAGCCGCCGGTGGCCACCAGGGGCAACTTTGGGCTGGCCTACCGGAAGTTTAGACAATCCGGTGTGCCCTGAGAACGAGATATGTGTAGCTCCTATCGGGATTTGTCGGCACATTCGGGAGGCTTTGCTGGTCTTGTTTTACCATTGTCGAAATGTCTTGTAACCGGGATTCCGAGTCTGATCGGGTCTTCCCGCTAGAAGGAATATCCTTCGTTGACCGTGAGAGCTTGTGATGGGCTAAGTTGGGACACCCCTGCAGGGATTTGAACTTTCGAAAGCCGTGCCCGCGGTTATGGGCAGATGGGAATTTGTTAATGTCCGGTTGTAGAAAACTTGAAGTTGACCTTAATTTAAAATGCATCAACCGCGTGTGTTACCGTGATGGTCTCTTTTCGGCGGAGTCCGGGAAGTGAACACGGTGTTGGAGTTATGCTTGACGTAGGTTGATTTAGGATCACTTCTTGATCATACTTTTATCGACCATGCTTTGCCTTCTCTTCTCGCTCTCATTTGCGTATGTTAGCCACCATATATGCTATTCGCTTGCTACAACTCCACCTCATACCTTTACCTTACCCATAAGCTTAAATAGTCTTGATCGCGAGGGTGCGAGAATGCTGAGTCCCCGTGGCTCACAGATACTTTCAAAACCAGCTTGCAGGTGCCAATGAGACCGTGCAGGTGACGCAACCAAGCTCAAGGAGGAGCTCGATGAAGATCTTGTCCTTTGTGTTGTTTCGTTCTAGTTGATTAGTAGTGGAGCCCAGTTGGGGTCGATCGGGGACCTTGTCGCTTTTGGGGTTCTTCTTTTATTTTGGTTCCATAGTCGGACCTTGTTTGTATCTGGATGATGTAATGCTTTATTCATGTATTTGTGTGAAGTGGTGATTGTAAGCCAACTATGTAACTCTTTCCCTTATGTATTACATGGGTTGTGTGAAGATTACCTCACTTGCGACATTGCTTTCAATGCGGTTATGCCTCTAAGTCATGCTTCGACACGTGGGAGATATAGCCGCATTGAGGGCGTTTCAAATGGTCTCCAAACTAAACATTTTAAAGTCAAGTTGTGAAAGCAGAGTATAACGACGAGACAATGATCAGCAATAACATTTTCTTTACCCTTCTTGTGTTTAATGACATAAGGGAAAGTCTCAATGAATTCAATCCATTTAGCATGTCTATGGTTCAATTTAGCTTGACTTTTAATATGTTTCAAAGATTCATGATCAGAATGTATAACAAATTCTTTCGGCCATAAATAATGTTGCCATGTTTCTAAAGTCCGGACAAGAGCATATAATTCTTTATCATAAGTAGAATAATTCAGACTAGGCCCACTCAATTTTTCAGAAAAGTATGCAACAGGTTTGCCATCTTGTAATAACACATCCCCTAAGCCAATTCCACTAGCATCACATTCAAGCTCCAAAGTCTTACTAAAATCAGGAAGTTGGAGTAAAGGAGCATGTCTCAACTTATCTTTCAATACCGTGAAGGCTTCTTCCTGTGCGGTACCCCAAACAAAAGGCACATCCTTCTTTGTAAGCTCATTGAGAGGTGCAGCAATGGTGCTAAAATCTCTCACAAGCCTATAGAAACTAGCGAGTCCAAGAAAACTCCTTACTTGTGTGACCGTTTTGGGCTGCCGCCAACTCTCAATAGCTTCAATCTTGGCTTTATCAACTTCAATTCCCTGTGGAGTAACAACATAGCCAAGAAAAGATACTCGATCGGTGCAAAAGGTGCACTTCCCAAGGTTACCAAACAAATGTGCATCACGTAGAGCAATAAAAACAACACGTAAATGTTCCAAATGTTCTTCCAAAGATTTGCTAAAAATCAGTACATCATCAAAATAGACTACCACAAATCGTCCAATGAAAGCACGTAAAACTTCGTTCATTAATCTCATGAAAGTACTAGGTGCATTAGTTAATCCAAAAGGCATGAATAACCACTCATATAAACCAAACTTAGTTTTAAATGTTGTTTTCCATACATCTCCCAATTTCATACGAATTTGATGGTATCCACTACGCAAATCAACTTTGGAGAATACTATAGAGCCACTCAATTCATCAAGCATATCATCTAGCCTAGGAATAGGATGACGATAACAAATAGTAATATTATTAATGCCTCTACAATCAACACACATACGCGATGTACCATCCTTTTTGGCACTAGTATAATAGGAACAACACAAGGACTAAGAGATTCGCGTATATAACCTTTGTCGAGCAGCTCCTGTACTTGATGCATAATCTCCTTCGTCTCCTCTAGATTGGTACGGTATGGCGCATGGTTTGGCAGCAAAGCACCGGGAATTAAGTCAATCTGATGCTCAATCCCGCGAATAGGTGGTAATCCCGGTGGCACGTCTTGTGGAAAGACGTCAACGAACTACTGCAAAATGTTAGTGACAACAGGAGGCAAAGAGGAAGGCACGTCCTCGAATGAAAATAATGCCTCTTTGCACACAAAAGCGTAGCAAACAGATTTGCTGAAATCTAGCTCATCAATATCAGATTTGGTGGCAAGTAAACATGCACTTTTCAATTTAATTTCAGAAGCAACACTAGATGGTTTATTATTAGGCTTCATTTGTTGCTCAAATTCTTTTGCCACAATCTGATTTTTCACTCTTATTTTTCTCCTGTTTTGCTTTATTAGCTCTATTAATATCATCTTTCAAAATGGAATCAGGAGTCATAGAAAGCAAAGTAATATGTTTATCCTTATGAACAAGAGTATACTGATTGTTTCTACCATGGTGTACATAATTTTTATGAAATTGCCATGGTCTACCAAGTAATAAGGAACATGCTTGCATGGGTACCACATCACAATCAACATAATCAAAATATGTAGAGATACTAAAATGCGCACGAACAATACATGTTACCTTAACTTTGCCACTGTTGTTGAACCATTGGATGTAGTAAGGATGTGGATGTGGTCTTGTGGTGAGAGATAGCTTCTGCACCATCTCCATGCTAGCCAAATTATTGCAGCTCCCTCCATCTATGATGATGCGAACAGAACGTTCCTTCACAACTCCCTTTGTATGGAACAAATTGTGCCTCTCATTTTTCTCAGCTTGCATGACCTGCACACTCAAAACACGTTGAGCAACCAAACTTTCATACCCATCAGCGTCGTCAACAGCCATGAATTGCGTCTCATGATCAGAATCATCTCCACTGTGTTCTTCACTTGTAATAAGAGCCAAAGTCTCCTCATCATAGTCACTCACGGACTCATACCCACCATCTTCAGTAACAATCATCACACGCTTAGATGGGCATTCTCTCGCATAATGACCTCCACCCTTGCAACGACAATAAATAATATCATGTGTTTGCCCAGTTGATGCCATGGATGAAGCAGAGCTCTGTGCAGGCCCAAAAGGTGTGCTCTTCCCAGATAGTGGTGGTTGTGCCTGCTTTCTTGTATCACGGTTCGAGTTGGCGGATGAAGTAGGCGATGCTGCAGTAGGACGTGTGGAAGTAGAGGATGTATGTGGTGTCCATGATGAAGATCGTCCTACAGAAAAATTAGTTCGCGCCAATGCCTGTCGATCCCGCACTTCACGTTCAGCTTTGTAGGCAAGATGGAATAAACGAGTGATATTATTATACTCCTTATACTCGAGAATGGTTTGAATCTCTTTATTTAATCCACCCATAAAATGTGAAAGCATAGCCTCATTATCCTCAACAATACCACATCTAAATATGCCAGTTTGTAATTCCTGATAATACTCCTCTACAGAATTTTTTCCTTGTCTCAAACGTTGTAGTTTTTGAAGTAATTCACGTTGATAATATAGTGGAACCCAATGAGTGCGTATAGCAGTTTTCAAAGCAGCCCAAGTAGTTGGAATAGGATATAATCTACAATGTTCAGACCACCACACACATGCAAAACTAGTGAAAGCACAAACAGCAGCAGCAACCCATCTCTCCTCGGGATATTGTAAACATGTAAAACGTTGTTCAGTTTCTAACTCCCAAGTAAGATATATATCAGGAACATATCTACCCTCAAATGGTGGAATATTCAATTTCAGTTTAGGAATATGGTCATGATCTCGTACCTGAGGTGGTGGTGCAGGCCTACCATTGCGATTATTTGCATGCGGACGACCCGGTGGTGGTGCTGGTGGTTGCACGTAGTTCTGATTTTGATCAACCTCATCCTCATAATCGCGCACGTAATCGTCCTCCTCCTCCGCAGCAGCATGATCCACAGAAGCATCAACATTAGTAGCAGCGACACCAGAAGTTTGGCCATGCTCAAGAGGAACACGGTTCGCTCGTCGAAGGGCTGTTTCGTGACGTGGACGTGGTGGTTGTTGTTCTTGCAATGGTGCAGGAGAGGCCGCTGATGGTTGTGGTAGACGCGCGAGTACTTCATCAAACTTGGCATCCAACTTGGCGTCAACTGTCTTCTCAATGTCATCAATCCTCTCCAGTGCCTTTCCAAAGCTAGCCATCACGTCTTCCACCTGTTGACCTAACATTTACTGAAATTTATCATGAAGCTCTTTCTTCGTCATGTTCTCCCACTCAATCTCTTCGGCTTGTGACCCTGCCATGGTTAGCAGCAATAGAAACACACCAGAATATGATCCTACAGACTACTAGAAAGTGGCAGTTTGTCACAAATGCGTCAAGCAAATCTCAAATTCTTACCAGTTCTTACCAAGCGACAGGTGGTGATTGGCAACCGTTGTAGTCAAAAATCTCAAAGCTTGGATAAAGCAATTACCAGGGAGAGTCAAACGCACGGCGTATATGTATGTGGAGCTGGGAAGGCATATAATATGGTAGCAAAAAGGGTCAGTAATAATCAATTCAGAGATGCAAAGTTGAATAAACGCTCAACAACGATACTGTGTTGGTCCTAGGCTAGACCGTACTAGAGACGCGAGCCTAGAACACTACCAAAATCACGGCGCAGCACAGAAACAAGGGAAAAGCCCACTCTGGAAAAAAAATTCTCTCTTTTTTTGCGCTCCTCTTTTTTTTTGTGAAAAATCACTATAATGCGCGCGTGTCTCAAAACTCTTCCCAAGTCAAATTGACAAGATAGGCATGAAATTGTTTTTGACTATTTTTTTCCGGAAATCAGGGCAGCGACGACGAAAAAGTGTAACAAAAAATCACTATGATGGCGAGTGTCTCAAAAGACTCAGAAAAGCCTAAAAACAAGATAGGGAAAAATATTTGCGCATGCCAAAATTTTGGCCTAAAAACTGCCCGAGGGTCTCCAGACTCTTTTTTTTTGAAACCTACTCAGGCAAGGAAACATGAATCGAAAATTAGATGGATCTTGAAAACAAACCTAATATGAAAAGAACTCGGATTGGTGGTGGATATATGGTGGTAGGATATGACAGCGTTGGTGGGATATGGCAACGGTGGTGGTATATGGTAGCGGTGGTGGGATATGGCAGTGGTGGTGGTATATGGCAGCAACGATGAAGATGGTGCGGCAGCGGCGTGACAAACTCTGATAGAACTCGAAACTCTCAAGGACTAGACGCTAAGACCAGCAACTAGACACGACGGTGCAACCACAAATTCAACAAATCAAACCCCAAAAAAGATTATGCAAAGGCTCAGATTGGTTCGGATATGATGAACTAACCCTAATTTTCTTTGGCTTTTTCGTGCACTATAGGTATGAAGAACAGACTCGATCTAAACTACGAAAAACTGGAAAATCTCACCGAGCAACCTGTAAATTTGATACCACTTGATACAGGCGAGGTGTCCTGATCTTTCCATGAGATGATAACTATCGATTTGATGGAGACGACTTTGACGAACCTACTACAGATGTGCACGATGTTGCGCCTTAGCAATCGCTAAACCAATCTGCGGAGGTTACTGACGATGCCGGAAGCACGATCAGCCCGACCACGAAGGTCTATTCCTGCATGCAATTGAAGAACAAGCAAGAATATGATAATGCAATCTGAATATTGCAAATATATATGAAGTGTTGATAAAAGTGGGGTTCTAAAGGCGGTCTTGGTCTGGTTGTTGGACACAAACGAAGTACACAAAGTTGCAACAGTGGCTAACTTTTAACTAATTAAAACTCAAAGTCTAAACGACGCCCTAAGGCTGTATATATTGAGGAAAAGGGGGAATTTCGTGGCCCTTGGAGGAGGGGTCCGAAAGCAACCCTAACTCTTGTTTCCCCACACATACGGACTCTAAAAACAACCTATACTTAAGTATTTCGAAATTACATGGGCCTGACCCAATAATAATGTGACGCGGCACCTAGAATAGCCTCTGGACGAAATTTATGAAGTGACATCTTGTATATTTCGTCCAAGACTTCATGCACTCCTTATGGTGGCTTCAAAGTCCTGAAATCATCACTTGCAACTCCGTTCTTGTTCCCCTTGCGCATGCCATCATCTCCATGCTTGGTCTTGCTCCAGTGTTCATCCCTCTTATCCATGCCAAGCCCTTCATTTGTAAGCAAAACAAATGTATTCAATTTAGGCAGCATCATATTCTCATGAACATTAGAATCATTACCAAGAAACGGAAGTACCTGATAATTTAATCGGCGTGTGCGAGCTCTAGTAATTGGTCCAATATATGTAGCAGTAGGGGCTGTGGGTGTAACAATGGTATTGATGTCCTCATCACCATGGCAAGTAATTTCCGATTTAAGAGTTAATTGTAAAAATGCAGAGTTTGAAGTGTTGAGGAACAATTTTTAAAATAAAAATATATAAGGAATTAGCATTATATTCATTGCAATTTCTTGGAATAAACGCTATTTCACACAACTTTTAAGAAAACTATTTAAACCCAATGCCTGGTAGCAGACCCCAAAATTAACAGTTCAGATAATGTAGTAAACCAAAATATATTCAGATTTAAGTCCATGAAGATGAAGACTAAGGGTTGGTGTGAACTGCACACGTACGCGACTGGGAAGCGAGGGTGGGTGGAGGACTGGAGGTGTGAAGAAAGAGAGCGCAAAGGTGCTAGGGTTGGTGGGGGTGAGGTTGGTGGAATGCTGATAGCAGAAGTTAGATATCTGAGTTGTACCGTTAGACATTTGAGGCAGCGAAAAAGACCGTCATCCAACACATTAACGTACGCGACTTGTGCGTCCGCTCGCGTAGTCCACATAGGCAAAGGGACACTGTGCATCGCATCCAATGGAACGAACGAAGGTCTTACACTATCAACGTCGAGAGAGAGAGAGAAGGGGAAAGGGCGTGGATTCGATAGAGACCTTTTTCATCTCCCACACACAACCTCCTCTTTGATTTTGTCTTCCCACTTCCCAAGCTAGGGTTCAGGCCACCGCCGCCGGCGTCCCATCGCTCCTCCGGTGCTGGCCACAGAAGGAAGGCCAGCTTCTCCACATATCTTCTCCTCTTGGTGACTCCCTCATAGTAGTAAGGTGTGCCGCTGCTCTCCGCCATGGCCTCGACGACAAGGCGGTGATAAGAGTTAGAAGACGGGCGAAGCTGCGGAAGGCTCGAGGTGGTTGTGGCGGCGATCTTTTGAGCAGCGTCGCCCGACGAGCTCCACATGCGGGAAGGCATCTCCACGGACGTGCGCCGCCACGTCCCTGCGCCGACGTCGGCCTTGCGGCAAAAGAGGGTTACCCCGCCCACGCAGCCGGTCAAGTTGCATCTGGAGGCGAGGAGGGGCAGCAGCCGCACCTGGAGAAGGTCGTCCCCGGCACCCGCAGCCTCGTCGTCGACCTTGCCCACACCTTACTACTACGAGGGTGCCATCAAGAGGAAAAGACATGTGGAGAAGCCTACCTTCCTTTTGTGGCCAGCGTCGGAGGAGCGATGGGACGACACCGGCGGCAGCCTGAACCATAGCTTGGGAAGTGGGAAGACAAAAATCAAAGAGAAGGTTGTGTGTGGAAGATGAAAAAGGTCCCTATCGAATCCACGCCATTTCCCCTTTTCTCTCTTTTGACGTTGATAGCATAAGACCTCCGTTCGTTTCATTGGCTGCGATGCATAGTGTCCCTCTGCCTATATGGACTGCGCAAGCGGACGCACAAATCGCATACGTTAATGTATTGGATGATGGTCTTTTTCGCTGCCTCAAATGTCTAACGGCACAATTCGGATATCTAACTTCTGCTGCCAGCATTCCACCAACCTCACCCCCACCAACCCTAGGACCTTTGTGCTATCTTTCTTCACACCTCCAGTCCTCCGCCCACCCTCGCTTCCCAGTCGCGTACGTGTGCAGTTCACACCAACCCCCACACTGATCGCCCGCATCTGCATCGGGAGCGTGAAGGAAGAAAAAATAGGAGGACATGACGCTGCTGTGTGTGCCGCTGGTGGGGCGGACGGTCGAGGGGATGAAGATCGACGCGGCGGCCGCAGCGGCCGCAGGGGGCGACCTTGTCGAGATCCGACTGGACTACATCGAGGGGTTCCGCCCGCGGGAGGACCTTCCACGTCTGCTCCACAGCTGCCCACTCCCCGTCCTTGTCACCTACCGGTTCGATCTCCTCTTCGCCTGCTTCTCGATCCCCGGTTTGGTTGTTCTGAAATTTCGCGTCCGTGTTGCAATATTCGGAACGGGCGTGCGGATACTTGCGAATAATCAAATTCGGAACGGGCGCGCAGATGCTGCTCACCGGCCTGGAGTGTTCCCTTGCTTGCTTTTGTGCATCCTAGCTTTTGTGTTGTTTTAGTTTTGGGTTGTTTTTTTTTAACACCTCACCATATATTAGTTAGCAAAAAAATATTCACACAACGGAAATTGCTAATTGAGCTGGAGCTCCATGGAGCCCTTGGTTTGAAAAATTCAAAAAACAATTTTTTAGGTTTTGAAAAATTCTGAAAAACACACACATACATATGGATGTATACTACTCCCTAGTGTCAAAAAACGTCTTATATTTTAATACGGAGGGAGTACTTGTCTGCAAAGTTTCATGGTGACATACTTTTTTGAGCGAGGTACACAAAAATGACAAAACCACGTATTTCTAGCACATGACTATAAAAGCACATGATTTTTTTTGGTACAGCTCAAATCAAAACGTATTTGGTGATGAAATTTCACACGCATCTAATATAGCTATCTAAGTACTTGTGTATTTGTTTTCAGTTTTTTTTTGAAACTTAAAAAGTTGATTTTTGAAAATTTTGGGCTCAATCTCGCACATGAGGGAACGTCACCAAGCACCGTATGCAGCACCTTATTAGGGTCCCTCCTAATCAGTTTCGATGCAAGAACCAAAACCTTGTGATCTCAAGCTTTCCTGACAGAAAATTTTCTAGACACATTAAATAGAAAAATAAATAAAAGATTATACTTTATTACAAACACATTTATGGTAGAAGTCCTTTATGAACATGCACTTTTTGATACTCTCTCCATTCCACAATATAGTGCGCCCGCGCTTTTCAAGATTCAAGTTTGACCGTAAATTTAACCAACGACACTGACTGCGGCAGGAGCAAAAACTATATCACTGAATTCGTATTTTCGATGTGAATTTAGTGATATAATTTTTGCCCCCGCCGCAATCGGTCTCGTTGGTTAAATTTACAGTCAAACTTGGATCTTGGGAAACGCGGATGCACTATATTGTGTAATGGAGGGAGTACTAGCAAAAGGGTCCGTTGCAACAGGTACAAAATAAATAAATTTTAATAAAATAGTTAGCACCTTCCTTCATCATTGCTTGTGAGTCATATGCATTGAGATTAATTATGAAAAGAAGCCTAATTATTCTAGTTCTAGTGGTGGTAAAATTATGGCATTGACAAGAATATGAAGCACCATATGAAAGGTATCAAAAAAGCAGGATGCCAGCGGAAATGCGAAGATCAAACAATTTCATATGTCCAGCTAGCTTGCTAAATCATTTTATACAAGGAGGCTGTGAATAACTGGTCAGGTTAATTAGTTAAATAGTTAACAACAAACAGTAGTTTGTTCTTGTTTGTAAAAATTACAGGATGCTAATGCTTGCCATAGAGCTGATGATGATTTAACGTTAGATCTCAACATACACATAAAACTAAGTATCAACTGCAAATGATTGCATTGAAACAGCAGAACAGGCCCCAAATGTTGCCGATCTGCTCCGACGAGCTGTGGTTATAGAACGAACTAATGCTGGTGGTCAGTGAGGCATGGGTAGCACCAGTTGGATCATTCCTGCAGAGCTTCAAGCATGGCAAGAACACTACGTACCTGATGCAACACTTGCTTGTAGTGGCCATGGACAAGAAAGAAAGTTCATGAGTAACTTTGGGTCTTTGGTGTCATTCAGAATGAAACAACATAGAAGTCAACACTATTTTGAACACCAAACTTGATATCTTACCATCCTTCTCTGTTGGAGCAGGACCATGTCAGGAATTTACGCACAACTATGTGGCACTTGAAGATGATAGGGAAGAAACTAACAAGCCTGTTATAGATGGCACAGTTGCGCTCTTTCCCCGCACATGTAGTGCTTTGCCAAAACAGTTTAAATAACGAGTATGTAGGTACACACGGACTGTGGGATCCCCCCAAAGTCAATCTGTTCACCTAATAAGTGGATGATTATGATACTAAATTCAAAAGCATACTGCCAAGTTGGTACAGTTTGACTGAATTAAAATACAAATTCATGCAAGACGCGAATTACCTGATACAAAAACCACAAAAATAATAATCAAGGATCAACTGTGGACCAATTATGACCCGAGGCAGATCTGACCCTGGGAAAGAAAATTTGAAGGGCCTTGGATGTCACTGACTAATCTCATGAAGAACTATTACATTTGCGGTCATATCATATATCGATCAAACATCATTATTTAGAAATGACATATTTCGCAAGAAAAATTCTAATTAAGCATCTAATTGTGCCCTTAAATTTGAAATCACTAATAGTAAGAAGACATGTGCTGAAGTAACAATTGTACGCTATCTAGCTTTCGCTCCCTGTGGCAATGGCCCCATGACAGGAATCAGGAAAACTACACACAAAAAATCAACTAATGCTTTTGGGAAAATTCATCAAACAACTAACTCCCAGTTGTTGTGCCACCACTGCATCATAAGAGCAGTTCATTTTGTGTACATCATAGAGCATCTACACAGAACATAATTCATGTACATCATACAGAGGCCAATAAACTATTGAGTTTAAACTGATGGGAAAGACAAAGCTTGAACTTGGTAAATTTAAGGGAGACGACTGTAGTTGCAGCTGGATCGCGATGAACACAGTGAACACACACGAGATTTTGCTTAGCGCACTGACTTGCTGCTTTTCTGTATTTCTCCGCTATTTATTCAGAGTACAAAGAAGTGGCGCTAGTCCCCCGGCTACTGTGGCCTTGACCCGCTCCTTGCTCTGTGCCATCCCATGACCAGCTCGTCGAGGCCGCTAAATACTCTAACAGAAAGCAAATAAACCGGCTAGGCCGATACATAGCCTACCGGGCGTTATTTCTGAAGAAATGGAACGCTAACAAAGATACTAGGCGAAAACGCTGCCATGGCAGTGATCTGGAGAATGGGGTTAACCAACAATGACTATAGTAAAAGAACTTCCTATATAATAATCATATTGCAATCTTCTAAATACAAAGTGCAGCAGAGGCCTGCTGTTATGACCGGCATAGGGGCTTAGCCCAGTGGGTTATGGCCCAAGTATCTTAATTAGGGGCTTAGCCCAATTATCTTATCGTATTAGTATCGTTTGCTTAGGAGTCAAGTAAACCTCTCTCTATAAGGAGAGGAGATGTATCAATCTAATCAAGCAAGAAGCAATCAATATTTGCTCGGCTTCCCTTAGGGAGCCGGGAGACCTAAACCCTAGATGCCTCCTGCTTTCGCCGCCGCTGCTCCCGTCGCAAGGATGGCGCCACGCCGCCGGCCGCCACGCACCAGCCCTCGCCCTTCCCCCTCCTTCCCCTACAACCTACGCCCTAGATCCGGTAGGGCCCTAGCTCTTACCAATTTGGTAACTAGAGACTTGGGTCCGATCATGTCTTCGTCAACACCATCGCCGCCGCTGCCCGCCTCCACCTCCGCGCCGATGACGTCCACCCCGATGACCACCGCCGGGGTCTCCACGCTGTCGGGCCCGGTCACCACCGCGGGCTCCTCACCGCCGCCGGCACCCATCACGTCCGCGCCGCCGCCGACCACCGTCTTCACGCCGGAACAGATGACCAGCACGCTGCGGGATCTCGTGACGGCCGTCCAAGGGCTCCACCTCAACCAGTACCACTAGTATATGGTTGGGCCGTACGCACCTCCGCCGGCTGCGCCGATCGCCGCCTACGGTCACCCCACGCTGCCATGGCCGTCCCAAGGCGCGCCTACCTACAGCGGGCAGCCGCTGCTGCCGTTCCAGGCAGGCTCCCCTGCGCTGCCGTGGCCGTCCCAGGGCGCGCCTGCCTACAGCGGGCAGCCGCTGTTGCCGTTCCAGGCAGGTCCCCCTGTGCTGCCGTGGCCGGCCCAGGGCGCGCCGGCCTGCACCAGGTTGCCGCTACTGCCGTTCCAGGCGGGGCACCCTGGCGAGACCACTCCGGCCGCGGCTCCTCTGTGGCATCTCCCGCCGCCGCCAGCTGCGGGTCCCCTATGGCATCTGCAGCCGCCTTCCCCCGTGGCAACCACGCACCCGCCCACCCTCCACAGCCGACGCTGCAACCACCGGCGCCACCTCTGCCCAGCTCAGGGGCGTCCTCGCCGGCCGGCCTTTTGATACATCAGGTCCGGTGTCCGGCCTCCCCGTCGCCACTAACAGCTTGGGCGGCTGGGTCTTCGCCATCGCCGGTCTACACCACGGCTCCGGAGCAGCCGACCCCGTTTTCGCAGTTCGGCGGGCCATCCAGCTCCGCGGGTCCTTACCCGGAGTACTCCGACCAGGCGCCACCCGCCTCGCTGCTCCGCACCTTCGAGCCAGCTCGACATGGCGCTCCGACCCAGACACCGCCGCGGTTCGCCAAGATCGACTTCGCCACCTATGACGGCATGGAGGACCCCCTCAACTGGCTCAACCAGTGTGACCAGTTCTTTCGCGGGCAGCGCACCCTCGCCTCGGAGCGCCTGGCTCGCCTCTCACCACCTCCGCGGCGCGGCACAGACCTGATACTACGCCCTCGAGCAGGACGAGGGCAGCATGCCCCCTTGGGAGCGCTTCCGCGAGCTCTGCCTCCTTCGTTTTGGGCCCTCGATCTGCGGGAGCCGCCTGGCGGAGCTAGGCCGCCTTCCCTTCACCTCCACGGTTCAGGACTTCGCCGACCGTTTCCAGGCCCTGGCATGCCATGCGTCGGGCGTGACGGCGCAGCAGCGGGCCGACCTCTTTGACGGTGGACTTCCGGATCACATCCGCGTGGATGTGGAGCTTCGGGGACCCCAGGATATCCAGACGGCCATGTACTATGCTCGCGCGTTCGAGCGCCGCGCGGTGGCCGTCCAGCAGGAGTCACTGTCCCGGGCCACTGGGTCGTTACCCTGGCCAGATCCCGCTTAGGGTCGGCCTGCTCAGTCTTCCGCGGCACCCCTCGCTGCGACCGCGGCTCGCCCGTTCCGCCGGCTCACCTCGGCCGAGCTACTCGAGCGTCGCCGCCAAGGGTTGTGCTTCAACTGCGACGAGCCCTACACGCCCGGCCACGCCTGCCCGCGACTCTTCTACCTGGAGGTTGCAGACTACATTCCGGAGGACGCCGTCGCCGCCGACCTTGCCGCCCCAGCTGTCGCGGAGGTGTTTGACGCTGGTTGATCACCTCGAGGAGTTCAGCAAGCGCTTCCCCACCTTACAGCTCGAGGACGAGCTGTTTGTGCAGGCGGGGAGAAGTGTTATGACCGGCATAGGGCTTAGCCCAGTGGGTTATGGCCCAAGTATCTTAATTAGGGGCTTAGCCCAATTATCTTATCGTATTAGGATGTTTGCTTAGGATTCAAGTAAACCTCTCTATATAAGGAGAGGAGATGTATCAATCTAATCAAGCAAGAAGCAATCAATATTTGCTCGGCTTCCCTTAGGGAGCTGGGAGACCTAAACCCTAGACGCCTCCTGCTTTCGCCGCCGCTGCTCCCGTCGCAAGGACGGCGCCACGCCGCCGGCCGCCGCGCACCAGCCCTCGCCCTTCCCCCTCCTTCCCCTACAACCTACGCCCTAGATCCGGTAGGGCCCTAGCTCCTACCACCTGCCAAGCTTTAGGAAAAGGTCTAAGTAAAGCCGTTTCATTGTCGTTTAAGCCATCACCTCCAGTCCCTTACCAAGTCACCTGTTGGACTGTATTGCCGTGGTGGCTCGTTGTTGCAAAATATAACTAATTTCCACTGTACAACTAAGCACCATGATGCCTTACATAAATGCTGTGCATATGTGTCTGTTTTTTGCAGGCCTAACTGGGAAGGAGGTCGCTATGATGGTGATGATGCCACTAGATTTGAAACACTCTGTTTAGCTATGGAACTAGGTGTAGACTATGTTGACATCGAGTTAAAGGTTTGTTTACACATTGGAAATTTTCTGATGCTCACCATTTTGTGAATACTGGATAATGCAATATGGACAAATTCTGTGGATACATGTCAATGTCATGTTAGTTTGCACAAGACATTCATGATTAAACTTGTCCCTAAACGTAGATTAGTAAAAAAAAACAAGTATTACATATGGAAAGAAACTCTGTTTTGTTCTCTTTCTACCACTGATGATACAATGGTTTTGCTACTAGATTTGTTAGCTGGTGTGTTAGATAATCATATGGATACTCTCATGGCCAACATATTTTGCTATGTTGCAGGTTGCTGACAAATTTGTTGATTTTCTTTCTGGTAATAAGCCAGATAAGTGTAAACTTATTGTTTCTTCACATAATTATGAAAGTACCCCATCCTGCGAGGAGCTTGCAAATCTTGTAGCCAGAATACAAGAAGTTGGAGCTGACATAGTTAAAGTTGCAACAACTGCTACAGACATTGTTGATGTGTCAAGGATGTTCCAAGTGATGGTGCACTGCCAAGTAAGTGACAGTTTCTAGAATCCAAGAAAGATTTCACTATTTCCTCCCAGAAACTTGTGTCTGTCTTGTATATTCAGTCCTTATGTCTTTTGATTGAACTTGGCCTTCTCAATATTGAAGATGTGCTCCGTAGAACTTGAAAGTTAACTATTGCCCATTGCTGTTAAAAAAATTGAATCTCTACAGTTGTGCTTCAGTTAAGCCAGATGAACAGCACCCACCTGTATGTACTGTGCAAGAATTAGTTGGTCCATTTCCCTGTATGTTCAAATAATAGTTTATTCAATATAGAATAGAATATCGAAGAAAAACAAGCTAGCTGTCTTAATTTGTGAAATTTTCCCTGTCCTTACTTTATTAACTAGCTACCTTTGTGTCCATCCGGTTTGTCTGCTGAACACGGTATTTTGGCAAATACGGTATCATTTTTTTTGTAAATACAATACTTTTAGTAATAATAAATGCATTATCAAAATATTTTGGTATGATCGTCGTAAATACCATATTTACCAAAGTTGACATGGACATTGAATTACAATAGTCAATAATCACATATTTACATGTCACTACTCTCTAACCCATTGGTATGTTTATTTAGTAATTGTAAGTTAATAAGCGTCCATGGTGTTAATGCCATAATATAATTAGTTCTACAGTTTTTTTTCTCAAATTCAAGTGATAATGACAGTAGTTTCTGCTATTTTCTCAACTACTATTACTTATAATCAGCAAATTAGCACTTTCCATCTTGAAAGAATTAATATCCTACAGAGAACAAGAGTTAAGGTACTCAACAGCTGTTTCATATAATCCTTTATCTCTGCTAATTTAGATTTGCACCCAGCGGCATATGCTCTCGGGCTAAAGATATAATTGCCAAATTTTTAAAATTACTGATGGTAATGTCTGTACTTTCTGCACGTACAAATTTCGTGAAAACTTGCATTTTTGTGGCCTGGGTGAAGAAAATAAATCTGGGGACCAAAAGATATAATCTGCTATTTTTTCGATCTTATTATTCATTTATCTTGGCTTTAAAGCTTGATATTATTGATCAGAAGCCAAACATCAGTTTGGCTAATTGCAATCTGATGTGCACTTACATGCTAAGGATTTAAGTTACATGATTTATTAATTCATGCCGGCCTATACATTGCCATTTCACTGATTAATAGAAATGACAGGTGCCTATGATTGGATTGGTGATGAGTGAGAGAGGTTTGATGTCAAGGGTGTTATCCCCAAAATTTGGTGGATATCTTACCTTTGGAATACTTGATGCTACTAAGACATCAGCATCTGGGCAACCAACACTTGAAGAATTATTGGACATTTACAATATAAGGTGTATAGGACCTGATACAAAAGTTCTTGGTCTTATAGCCAACCCAGTAAAGCAGAGCAAGAGCCCAATTTTGCACAATAAATGTCTACAGTCTGTTGGATACAATGCTGTTTATCTTCCACTTCTGGCAGACGATCTTGCTAGATTTCTTGACACATATTCATCTCCAGATTTTTCAGGATTTAGGTACTAATTCTAATTCAGCAAAGTAGAAAAAGAATACATTACTAATCTGTAGGATTGCTTAGAATGAAATGATTATTTTGCTATGATCTTGATGAGCACGTGGCTGTGCATATTGGAAATAATCCCTGAAAGACTGAGAAATCTATCAGAGGTTCCCACCACATCAGATCTCATAATTGTTCACTTGTGCATTTGTATAACTGTATCACTAGCTCTGCATATCCCCACTTTTGCCCTTTTAATGTGTTTTTTCATCATCTTTCCTTTTTCAAGTTCAAACATTCTTAGCATGCTTAATAAACACTGATCTGCGTGGTTTGTGCAAGGTAGCTAACACAAGCATTTTTAACACAAGGAGTGAACTAGAGAACGAGCTATTATGGTTCTTAGATAGGAGGTTTATGCCGTGCCGGGGGAGATACTCTTGGGCAGATGAGTTGCTGGCCGGCAGGTGACGCCCCATCTGCTATGAGAGAGGTAACGGGGTAGAGGAGACAACAGGAGATTAGGAACCAGACCTTCGTTGAAGCCTTACACGTGACTCGACTTGGAACACAACTAGAATTCAGACTCTTACCTGCATATACTCAATCAAACTATTCAAGTACGAACTGACTATTCCATTAGGGATCAATCCTAACTAGAAGACAACTCAAAAGGGAACTTGCCTTGCTCTGCTGCAGCCTGACCATTAGCGATCATCTTCAGCTGTACCTTCCCACTGAACAAGCACATGCTTGACATCACGACGTAGGCTTACACCGAGGATCTTGGCTGGCTGCATGATCACCTTGCCGTCTTCCACACGAGGCAGTGAGGAGGTCTTAGCCAGAGGGTCACCATGGAATTTCTTCAGAAGACTAACATGAAAGACATCATGTCGGTTTGTACCTGGAGGGAGTTCCAGACGGTATGCTACTGACCCTATATACGCTCCAATACCTTGAATGGTCCATAGTATGTGGGAGCGAGCTTCCCGCGCACATGCTCTGCCAAGGATTCTACTGTTCTGCAGCGTAGTCACTACCAAGCTCATTCTCCCATCTCAAACAAGAGTTCCCGGTGATTATCATCATATAACTCTAGCATATTGCTGGGCTTGCAGGATGTGTCCCCGGACATCCTGGAGGAAGGCATTGCGGTCCCGTAGAGCTGAATCCACTGAGGCACTGACTCAGTGTTGGCTGCACCAGGTGTTTAATCCAACAAGGAAGAGTATTTGTTGGCGTAAAACCTGGAAAACAGCATGTAGGTGGTGAAGGTGCTCTAACCAGGATGAGCTATAAACCAATATATCATCAAACAATACAAGTACGAATCGACAGAGGAATGGTCGAATGATATCATTCATCAAAGCTTGGAATGCCGCCAGAGCATTAGTCAGGCTGAATGGCATGACAAGTTACTCATAATGGCCATTGTGGCTATGGAAGGCTGTCTTGGCGATTTCGTCGGGGTGCATGCACACTTGATGGTAGCTAGAGCGATGGTCGAGCTTAGTGAAAAAGCACGCATCTCGAAGCTCATCCAACAAATCGTTGACAATAGGAATCTGGGACTTACGGTTGATCGTGTATTCATTCATGGCACGTTAGTTGACTCATAATGGCCATTGTGGCTATGGAAGGCTGTCTTGGCGATTTCATCGGGGTGCATGCACACTTGATGGTAGCTAGAGCGATGGTCGAGCTTAGTGAAAAAGCACACATCTCGAAGCTCATCCAACAAATCGTTGACAATAGGAATCGGGGACTTACGGTTGATCGTGTCTTCATTCATGGTACGTTAGTTGACAAAAAAACAGCATGAGCCATCTTGTTTGTTGGTTGCCCTGGATTTCCTTAAAGTATTTTTGCTTATTTGTAGTTCATTCTTGACCTGGATTTCGAGATTCTCCGGCCAATAGAAGTAAGAAGTAAGAGCACTAATGTAGAATACTTCATGGAGTTAAATTTGGTTTAAATTCATAAATAAGAATGTGTAGACACACTATTCATTTATTGGAATGAATCTAATCTGAAAGATGGACTCTTGCGAAAGTTACATACATGCATGGTAAAAAATTCTTATAGAGCATCAACTATAAATATATCATGTAATTTAAAACCATGCATCACTTCTCTTATTCTTTTAGTTAGTAACTAGGCGATGATCCAGCAAAAGTTACACAAACGGGTGCTAAATACTGAAGTTTTCTGTTATGTACAATAATTTTTTTTTGAACTGGCACAATATATAACACGAAGACTGGATGAAGAACACAACATCAAGGAACAGAACTAAGAAAGGAAATCAAGGGAAGGTAATCGTTTTACTTCATCAGTAAGTATGAGTCAGATCATCCCAAAATATCAGAATCTAAACCATTAAGCATAAGAAGAATGCTAGGATATGAAGCACTGAAGAATTAAGTAGGTACCTCTCTCTAAAATCTATAATGACTGTATTTCTCTTAGACTGTTTGTGGAGAGTGTGTAGCTCTAGGACAGACCCTGCTTCTTTGCTACTGTACGTAAAAAAGAACTGATTTTCTAAAGATGTAAATTCAATACTTCGACATAACAAAAGGATTACTTGTGATATAGGAACTCCAGGATAACAGCCTTGCTAGTCATGCTAAGAATTGAACAGTAACTCTGTCCATGTGTGCCTGAGCTTACTACCTACCAAGGCATTTGAGATTTACAATCCACCAAGCAAGGTAACCATGTATTGCTAGGTCCTGGCTACACCTTTCAAATTTACAAGAAAACATGACACAAAAAGTAAATAGATAAAAATGCATGGACTGATAGATAACTCCAAATTTTCAGCAACCCATTGCTTGAAAAAACATTGATGTTTGTAATACCCTGATCGAGGAAGGGGATCAGCGATCCAGAGAGAGGTGAGGGGATGAGCTTGGGGAAGGGGTTGAGATTTCAGAGGAAAGGTTGAGAGTACAGAAAGTGTTTTCCACACGCATGTCTCGCCCACTGACGGCCGGGAGCACCCCAAAGGGAGAGCAACTGCAACTCGCAACCTCACGCGGACCTGTGGAGTCCGCCTCGCAAAAGAATGCCGGACACCGTGTGCGCTCTATTCCTAGGGAGCTTAGAAAATTTAGTTACTAGAAGACAACTCGAAGGGCAACATGCCCTTGCTCTTCTGCAACCTAACCAGCCCCAGGTTGGGCTTTGCACCTTGTGTAGGGAATACCCCACATAACACGAGCAGTACCTCAGAAAACCAGAACTCTTGCACTCCTATAAAATCAATTTCTAGAAAGTCATTTCAGCCCTTTTCATTGGCACATTTCACAAGAGCAATTTTGTTTTACACCATTTGACTTTGTGTAATGCAGTTGCTCTCTTCCTTTCAAAGTGGATGCAGTACATTGTTGCCATGAACATGATGCTGTTGCTAAGGTACCTGGATGCACTGTACTTCTTTTGTGTCTACTTCATTAATTAGCTTCCACTTTCTCTTTGTTTGACCTGCTATTTTGTTGTGTTAATCTGCAGTCAATAGGTGCCATAAACACTATAGTTAGGAAATCAGATGGCAAATTAGTGGGCTACAATACAGACTACATTGGAGCAATTTCTGCTATTGAGGATGGCATAGGAGGTTTTAGCAATCTTAATTGATTCCCTTTTAACAGTTATTTGGGAGTCATGCACAAATATCACATGATTTATGTTCCACAGGTCTGGGGTCAAAGGATGCTGCTATGTCACCATTGTCTGGCAGGCTTATTGTTGTTGTAGGTGCTGGTGGTGCTGCTAAGGCAATTGCCTATGGGGCAAAGAAGAAGGGTGCAAGAGTTGTAGTAGCAAATCGTACCTATGGTAAGATTTGTATTTATCCGATTTGAAATTCATATTCATACGGTCTTGATATTTTGGGCCCACATGTTTGGAAAATGAAGGGTCGGGACATGTTATCATTGTCGCCAATCCCTTGGTGACGCTGACTAGGCTTCCTGACAAGCATCCAACTCTATTGCACAGAGCAATTGGTTGCACCCATGTTTTAATTCCCAACGACCAAATCCAGTGCCATGTCGTGTTATGATTAGAGCGCGCCAACCTTAGTGCAATGGATCGTTGTTTATCGTGATTTCGCCCTTCTCCTGATATCTTCACCTCTTATTGAGCTTCATGTTAAAATTTAACTGTTAGCAATATAGATAGTTAGCTTTTAGTTGCACCTAACCCTAGATTATCCTCCTAACAATATGTTATTTTGATTGTATGGTGGTTGTACCAATTGCGTGTGCATCATGCCATGTGCAGTGTTCCCCAGCTCTCTATCACATGATATCAACAACAACAACAACAACAACAACAACAACAACAACAACAACAACAACAAAGCCTTTAGTCCCAAACAAGTTGGGGTAGGCTAGAGGTGAAACCCATAAGATCTTGCAACCAACTCATGGTACATGGATAGCAAGCTTCCACGCACCCTTGTCCATAGCTAGCTCTTTGGTGATACTCCAATCCTTCAGGTCTATCTTAACAGACTCCTCCCATGTCAAATTCGGTCTACCCCGCCCTCTCTTGACATTCTCCGCACGCTTTAGCCGTCCGCTATGCACTGGAGCTTCTGGAGGCCTGCGCTGAATATGCCCAAACCATCTCAGACGATGTTGGACAAGCTTCTCTATCACATGATATCAAATTAGTTAAATCCAACCTAGCATGGTTCCCCGCCATGACTGCCGCTGCTGAGTCCGCAACCACCATACGTGCTCTCAGCCTCTCCACCATGTCCTCACTCGGGCGTTGCTACCATCCCCCTCATGCATGTCCAAGCCTAGCCCCCCGCTACCTATTCCAGTTGTGTTTGACGCCTCTAATTATTCAAACTCTGGATGTTCTTCCTTGAGTTCCTTGGCGGTCAGGCTTGTCACTGTCAAGCTTGCCTCCGGCGACGCCACTCCCGTGCCTTCATGCTCGGTTCGCGTTGGTGCTCTTGTGCTTTGTCCTAGGATTGACCCGCATCATGAGGTCTCTTGCAAAGGACGGTATTGTCGTCTTGGTGAACTGTCTAATCATCCATTGAGATCGCCGTCGTCTTACCTGTGCCAAGTCCTACCGCAGTACTCTCGGGACCCTCATTGGCGCCACACCATGACCAAAGCGCGCTGCTTTAGAAGGGCAGGTGGTCGCTCCTTTCGCTCGGTACAAAGCGCTTTGGATCATCAAAGGCTTAGCCGGTGGGTCGACTATGACGAGACCTTTAGTCTTGCCATCACCGCGGTTGACCAAACCTGGGGATGGTTTTCGTATAACCGGGTGTATTGGTTCAGTTTAATCAAGTGGGCTTCTTTGGTTTGGTCGCTAATGGATTGTATCTGCTAACAGTTTGGTTGGGTTCAATTTCATGTGAATAATAGGTGGGTGTGATCAGGTATGGGCTTGAATCGTTCTATTTCCAACCAAGCTCAACCCGTGGTTCCAAACCGGTTCCTGAGATTGGTTCGAACTTCGTAGGTATGCTCGACAACTCGCTCTTTCCCTGTTCCTATAGCCGCCGCCGCCACCTCTCCCCGTCCCGGCGTTCCCGCCCACGCGATGCTGAACCGCAGTGCCGCATCAAAGGAGAGTCGTCCAGCGGCGCCGGCGGCGTCGACACCCTTGTGGGAGCAGCTGAAGATCATGCTCAGCTCGGGACTCGGAGGCGCGACGGCGGCCGCGCGCATGCACGACCCACCGCACTGACAAGAACGGGCGGCGTCGGCGCCTGAGGTGCATCGCTCTGCTCGACCACTGCCCCACTCAACCACTCCTTTACAAGCTGTTCACAAAGGCAGAGAGATGGGAGCAGCACCAGGCCATTTGCCATGAACGTAGGAGGCAACATGGTATGGAACTGTTATTTACCCATTGGCTAAAACCATGGTTTCAACCATCGGCTCAGTTTAGTTTAGGTGGAGTGAGGACGTGGTTCAGTATGGTTTGGGTTTAAATAAAAATTAAAGAGGTTTAGTTAGGTTCGGTTTGCCCAAATTGATCATGCGGGTTCAATTGAGGTTTAGTTCAGTTCCCCAACCGTTCTCAGATTTACGGTTGAGCCATTCGGCAACTAGACATCAAGAATACCTTCGTCAATGTCACCATTGACGAAGAGGTTTACCGCAAGCAGCCTTCTAGCTTCGTCGTTCCATTGCGATCTAACCATGTTAGCAGGCTACACTGCTCTCGGTACGGTTTGAAACAAACACCTTTCGTGTGGTATCAACGCTTCACATCCCACCTTTGCCAGCCTCATTCCCGATATGTCTTTGTTTGTTCTAACTAATTTGCATCCAACTTATTATTTGGATTACTTGACTTTCCCATGACTCGGTTCTCTTATATCATCCTCGCTAATTTGGAACTAGGTCTTGGAACAGTCAAGCAATCCTCATCTAGATGCTTGTAGCAATTTAGCTCCCGGGCTCAATGGATCCCGATATTTTGGGAAATATGAAAAATATATTGAGAAATACGAAAAATATATTTAGAACTTTCAAAAAATTCCAATTTTTCTCCATGGATGTGTTCTACATATCTGTAAAGTTTTATTAAAAAATACATTAATTTATTGGCTACACAAAAGGATGAATTTATAGCTCCAAAAACCAAAAAGTTTCTCTATTTGATCCACATATTTGTCTATGTTATGTACAACACGGTTGGTAAGATATGGATGAAAAGTTGTGCGTAAATATTGCACATATGTAAACTAGCTAAATACCCGTGCTGATGTAGGGTGGAAACCCTAGGGGCCGATCTTTCATGATTGGAGCAGATCCTACGAAGAACACAAAGAACACGAGGGGGAAAACACGAGGGGAAGGAGAGGAATCACTCAAATCAACAAGAAACAATCACACATGTGCTAGATCCAAGTACCCATAGAGATCACACGGTCCAAATCCAACAAAGGACGATACAGACGGTAACTAGTTCATCTCCGTGAGGAGGTCTTGAGGGGTCATCCCATGAAGGGGTCTTGAATCCAAGGTGGATCTTCTCCGAAGAGGGAGCGGAGCGGTCTCTCCCGATGGAGTAGATCCGGATGGATGAGTAAAGCTCTATCTCAAATGAGCTAAACCTATGCTAACCCTATCTAGTAGGAGGAGGAGGTCTATTTATAGTCTTAGTGCAAATGGGGGCGAAGTGAAGGGGTACATGGGCCTCGGGCCCGAAACTGTGCGCAGACAGGTACCGGACGTCCGGTGGGTTACGGTCGTCTGGTGGCTCGTGGGCGTTCGGACGTCCGGTAGTCTTTGGACTTCCGCTGCTTCTGGCTCGATGGAGGTGGCACCGGATTTTCGAAGATGGCCGGTCGTTCGGTCGCGTCGGACATCCGCTGTTTTGGCTCGGGTGCGGGGACGTCAGATGTTCGCTCGCTGTAGCTTGCATTGGCCGGGGCCTGTGCGGGCTGGGGCTTCGGGTGCCGGACGTCCGGCCCTGACCGGTCGTCCGGTGGCTGTAGCTTCAGTGGCAGCTCTTCTTCTTGTCCTTGGCACTTGGTGTCCTCGCCGTTTTGCCCGTTGGATGTAGCTGCTCCTTGGCTTTCCTCCAAGTACATGATTACACATAGTGTTTCCGCTTGAGGTAGCAGCCATGTCTCATGTATAGAAAGTGGTAGTTCGGAGAGGAGCGAGTTCACCTTATCCTGGATAGCTTTTGCTCGGGCTCTTGTCATTGGTCCAAGTGGTGTCGTAGGGGGCGTAGGTAGGTCCATGGGGATGACCTTGGGATGCAGCCATGTCTCATGTATAGGAAGTGGTAGTTCGGAGAGGAGCGAGTTCACCTTATCCTGGATAGCTTTTGCTCGGGCTCTTGTCATTGGTCCAAGTGGTGTCGTAGGGGGCGTAGGTAGGTCCATG
>NC_041384.1:312616752-312628059 GCF_002162155.2 Triticum dicoccoides
TACGGCGAGAGATCCTTGACGTTGAAGACGTCGCTCACGTTGTGTTTGTCGTGCGGGAGGTCGATCTTGTAAGCGTTGTTGTTGTAGCGTGCTAGCACCCTAAAGGGTCCATCGGCTCGTGGTAGAAGTTTGGACTTGCGTTCGTTGGGGAAGCGTTCCTTGCGAAGGTGTAGCCACACGAGATCTCCAATGTTGAATATCATGGGTTGCTTGTTGACGTTGAGCTTGGTCGCGAGTCGTTGTACTTGGCGCTTGATGGTGTGCCTTGTATCTTCATGCATCTTCTTGAGATAGTTCACTCGTTCACTCGCGTCCATATTGATGCGCTCTTGTAGTGGTAGAGGGAGAATGTCCAATGGGGACAACGGGTTGAATCCGCAGATGACCTCGAAGGGGGACTTGCCGGTAGTCGAATGTCTTGCGCGGTTGTAGGCGTACTCGGTGATCGGTAGGCACTCTTCCCACTCCTTGATGTTCCTCTTGATCAACACACGTAGTAGAGTGGAGAGTGTTCGGTTCGTCACTTTCGTTTGGCCGTCGGTTTGTGGATGGTATGCCGTGGAGAATAGTAGCTTGATTCCGAGCTTGGTGCATAAGGTCTTCCAAAAGTAACTCAAGAACTTGACGTCGCGGTCCGAGACAATCGTCTTTGGTACTCCATGTAGGCGCAAGATTTCCCTACAAAAAAGGTTTGCAACATGTGAAGCATCGTCTATCTTGTTGCAAGGAATGAAATGAGCCATTTTAGAGAATCGGTCCACAACAACAAACACACAATCTTTGCCATTTCTAGTTCTAGGCAAACCAAGCACAAAATCCATGCTAATATCTTCCCATGGGTGATAAGGAATTGGAAGGGGTGTATAAAGACCATGAGATTGAGCTTTGGACTTAGCTTTGCGACATGTCGAACATCGGGTGGTGAAGCGTGAGACATCGTGGGACATCTTGGGCCAATAGTAGTTCTTGGAGAGCGTAGCGAATGTCTTGTCGCGTCCAAAGTGTCCCATTAGTCCTCCTCCATAAGATTCTTGCAAAAGCAACAAATGAAGAGAAGACTCGGGGATGCATAGTTTGTTAGCTCTCATAAGATAACCATCCTTGATGTAATAGCGTTCCCAAGATGTATGCGTCAAACATTTGGCATATGGAATAGCAAAAGTAGGATCATGCGCATACAAGTCTTTTATGTGCTCAAAGCCTATGACATTCAATTCCAGTTGAGTAACAAGCATGCATATACGAGAAAGCGCATCCGCCACGACATTTTCCTTGCCTTTGATATACTTGATGACATAAGGAAATGACTCAATGAATTCACTCCATTTAGCATGACGCTTGTTCAACTTAGTTTGACCCTTAAGGTACTTAAGCGTTTCATGATCGGTATGAATGATAAATTCATGAGGGCGAAGGTAATGTTCCCATTCACGCAAAACTCGCACTAAAGCATATAGCTCTTTGTCATAGATGGGGTAGTTGAGTTGCACTCCAGAAAGTTTCTCACTAAAGTACGCTATGGTGCGCTTCTCTTGCGTTAACACACCTCCTATGCCATTACCACTAGCATCGCAATAAACTTCAAAAGGTTTGTCAAAGTTGGGTAATGCAAGCACGGAAGCATGAGTAAGCAAATTCTTAAGCTCATTGAATGTGGTATCTTGGGATGGTCCCCAAACAAAAGGCACATTCTTCTTGCTCAAAGCATGCAAAGGTGAAGCAATGGTGCTAAAATCCTTCACAAATCGACGATAGAAACCGGCTAAACCAAGGAAACTACGCACTTGTTGCAAGTTGGTTGGTTGGGGCCAAGTTTTAATAGCATTGATTTTAGATTCATCTACATGAATACCCTTAGAAGACACAACGAAACCCAAGAAAACAAGCTTATCAACACCAAAAGGCATTTGTCCATATTAGCATAAAGGCGCTCTTTTCGAAGGGTTTGCAACACGGTCCTAAGGTGGGTGACATGATCTTTGAGAGATTTGCTAAACACAAGAATATCGTCAAAGTAGACCACAACAAATACACCAATATAGGGTCGAAAAACAAAATGCATGAGTCGCATGAAAGTACCGGGTGCTTCGGATAAACCAATTGGCATAAAAAACCATTCATATAAGCCAAATTTGGTCTTAAATGCGGTTTTCCATTCATCACCTTCTTGGATGCGTATTTGATAGTAGCCACTTTTAAGATCAATCTTAGAGAAATTGGTGGCTCCGCTAAGCTCATCTAGAATATCATCTAGGCGTGGAATAGGGTAACGATACCACACGGTAATAGCATTGATAGGACGACAATCAGAACACATGCGATATGTACCATCTTTCTTGGGAACAAGGATTACCGAGACGGCACAAGGGCTCAAACTTTCTTGTACATGGCCGTTGTTGATGAGTTGTTGTACTTGCCATTGGATCTCCTTAGTTTCCTCGGGGTTGACGCGGTAGGGAGCCTTGTTAGGAAGGGGTGCTCCGGGGATGAGGTCGATTCGGTGCTCGATGCCTCATAGTGGAGGTAGACGCGGAGGTAGCTCGTCGGGGAAAACATCTTGGAATTCCTACAACAGAGAAGATAACACTAAAGGTAGATTGTGAGAGGTGTTAGCTTTTGGTGCGTCATTCTTGCACAAAAGGACATAGTGCATGATACGTGATGGGTTCTCACACACTTCTCTCATCTCACGTTTGGTGGCAAATAGAACTAAGTTATTGTCGCTCATCGTGGAGGCACTCAATTTTGGCTTGTGGCGCTCACTCTCTTTTTGGTGGTTCGCTCTTTCACTGTTCTCTTCACGATAGGTGGCTTGCTTGTCGGCGATCACTTGGCTTGGGGACATAGGTCGAAGGACGTACTCCTTTCCTTTCATCTTGAAACTATAGTGGTTCATGCGGCCGTTGTGGATGACACCTCGATCAAATTGCCATGGTCGCCCAAGAAGAAGGTGGCAGACGGACATTGGAACGACATCACACTCCATTGTGTCTTCGTATGCTCTGATTTTGAAGGAGACTTGCACTCTATGCTCGACTTGGATAGTGCCGGAGTCACTAAGCCATTGAATTTTGTAGGGATGTGGGTGCTTCATCTTGGCCAATTGGAGCTTGGAGCATAGTTCTTCACTTGCCAAGTTATGACAACTCCCTCCATCGATGATGACCTTGACGGACCTTCCATTGATGCCGGCCTTGGTATGGAATATATGGCATCTTTGGTCGTCTTCTTGTTGATGTTGAAGAGTCAAGACCTTGAAGACAACGAGAGCGGGGCTCGGATCTTCGTCACAAAAGACTTGATCATCTTCATCTTCGTTCACTTGCCGGTGCATGGCCACTTGGTCAAGGGCTTCCATTTCTCCTTCGCTCATGGAGTCATATGTACCATCGTCGTTGAAGATCATGGTGCGCTTGTTTGTGCATTCGAAGGACTTGTGGCCTCGACCGCCGCATGTAAAACATTTGAAGGAACTTGTTTTGATGGTCTCATCGGTTGGGGTAGAGGATGACGAAGCTCTCGGCTTGAAGTTGCTTGTTGTAGGAGGATGACTTAAGGTTGTCGAAGTTTTCTTGTAACTTGACTTGTCGCCGTTGCTTGTAGATGGCTTGGTTGAGGTAGGAGGTGTTGGAGTCGTTGAAACTTGAGATTTGGAGAAACCATAGGTCTTGGATGCGAACTTGGCATATTTGAAGTCATCTTGCACTTGACGTTCCGCCTTGGTAGCTTGATGCACTAGCTCGATGAGGTTCGAGTATGGTTGGAAGTCGGCGATCTTCTTGATAGGATGATTGAGTCCATTCAAGAAATGTGCCATAGTTTTCTCATCATCTTCCGTGACATTAGCTTGTATCATGGCAATCTTCATTTCCTTGTAGTATTCTTCAACGCTCTTGGATCCTTGCTTGAGGAGTTGGAGTTTCTTGAAGAGGTCACGGTTTTAGTATGTTGGCACGAAACGTGCTCTCATGACATCCTTCATTTGCGCCCAAGTAGTGATGGATGGTTCACCTCTTGCCTCACGGCGCTCAATGACTTGTTCCCACCAAATGAGGACGTAGTCTTGGAACTCAAGGGTTGCCATCGCGATCTTCTTCTCTTCCTCATAGTTGTGCAAGCGGAAGATTTTGTCAACCTTCAATGCCCATGATAGGTACTCTTCGGGATCATTGCTTCCATTGAACTTGGGCATGGTGAACTTAAGCTTGCCGTATCGTTGCTCTTCATTGTGTTGGGGTCAAGGGTGATGACATCCTTGATGAGGAGGATTGTCTCCCTCAACTTGCTCTTGTCTTGAAGGATTTCCATTGTCTTCTTGTTCTTGGTGAACTTGAGGTGCTTGTTGAACTTGTGGAGGAGCTTGAGGAACTTGACGATGCACTCTTGATTGAAAAATCCTCTCTTGAACCTCTTCGCGAAGCGCTTCTTGTTGTTCACGAGCTTGTCGGTTGCGCGTGGCTACGGCTCGACTTGAATCTCGAAGGGCACGTTGCGCCTCAAGTGCTTGAGCTTCACGTAGTTGTCGTTTTTGACGTTGTGCCTCGGCATCTTGTTCATCTTGATGTAGTCTCGCTCGCTCTTCCTCTTCTTGATGGCGTTGGCGTTGCCGTTCTCGTGCTTGCGCAAAAGTAGCTTGGTTTTGACGGTGTCATTGCTCTTGAGAGTCGTTGTCGTGTAGAGGATTACGGTTTGCTTGACGATCTTGGCGCGCGGCACTTCGAAGAGTATTCGATGTCAGAGTACTTGAGCGGGAGATGGTGTCATCGGAGTGTCGACTTGAGCGGTTCCGTCTTGAGTAGGATGAAGTGGAAGAAGAGCGGTTGAGCAACAAAGCACGAATCTCGTCCATTCTTGCGTCATTCTCTTGTTTGTGGTCGTCGAGCTTGCTGTCGAAATAGTCTCTTGTACGTTGCTCGGAGAGTCGCAAGTCGGTGGCGAGGTTGTTGATGCGTTCGTTCATTGCTTGTTGCTCTTGATGCAAAGCACGTTGTGCACCAAAGAGGTGGCTCTTTGTGACGTAGGAGGACATGTCGTCGTCTTGCTCAATGAAGAGTGGATTGGTAGAAGTGCTTGGCCTATCCATCATTCTAAACAAATATGTGAGTGGGAGAAAGAGAAGAACTTATACCAAATGTACCTTGACCGATGTTGCGGTCAAGACGGATCAATGATCACTCAAATGTGGAACAAGGAAATAGCACAATTGGTACCAATTCTTGTCAGTTTCTCACACCTACACAAGTAAAAGCTTATGGTGGAGCTCGGTTAGGATGGTTGCACAAAATTTGATGCAATTGTTAGTGAGCTTCAATAATGTTGGAAAAGATTCACAAATTTGCAAATACAACAAGTAGACTAATAGCAAGATATGGTACACGGGAACTCACACACGGAGAGATAAATGGGGTCGTGCAACCAAGGAGTGAGCCAAAATGTGAAATCCACGAAAATGCTCTTGTTGCACAACACTAGAGAGACGCTAGCACGATTGCATAATAGGCGGATACGAAGACTTGTGCACAACCTACTAAGCAAAAATGCAACGACTTCTATCCCAAGTATGCTCTATGTATGGTGTTTCAATGATATGATCCAAGATGATCTAGTATGACAATCTTAATGTAGTATGATGCTATGGTTCTTGCTTAAAAGCTCTTTGCTTATGTTTCCCTTTTGCTTAAAAGCTTGTTTGGCTCTTTCTCTTTTGAGCTCTTTCTCATGCAATGCTTCACGAACCTTTGTGACACCAAAAGATGATACCGAGATATGCACCAAGATGATATGGTATGTATGCTATGGAAAGTATGATCACTAAGGTGCACAAGTCACGTTGCCGACAATACTCAAAGGCTAGTTTCGATGGGTAAGATACGCAAAATTGGGCTATGGTGGTTATCAATGTAAATGGCAAGATTGTATAATAATGGGGTGTCACGATACCAAGATGAGGTTACCGATTCTTGCTTATGGTATGGTGTCAAAATGGTGAAGTGGTTGTTGTCGATGATGAGCGGCGGTGATGTTGATGTCGAACCGTCCCTAAGTAGCCGAAACACGTTAGGAAATGGGAACCGCAACTCAAATACTCAAAGCACAATGTGGTAAAATTTTGTCGGAGTGCGAAGTGAGTAAACAATGGGGGTTGCGGAAAGTGAGAGTGGTATTGAGTTGGTTTGGAAAAATATTAATGGGGGTTATTGCATGGTTTAAAAAAAAGTCGATAGGAGGTGGCATGTATCGATTTGAGGAGTGGAAGCGATGTAAGTGAAACCAACAAACTCCCCTTTAATAGTAGAGATGTATAATTTTGTTTTCAGAACTGTTTGAGGATTAAGACCTCCCCCTTTTTTTTACCTAAAAGGGCTCACTTTACACCGTATTGAGCAGTGAACCTACTTTGCGCTAGATACCATACCATCTTAAAGTTAGTATGATTTTCTTACATGATTGCTTTTTGTTTCATCTCTTGTTGGTCCATACTCGATGTAAGCCAAATGGTCATTTAGATGAATGATGTCCGTATCGTAATACATCTTGTAATTTGAAAATATTCTCCATTTCCCCAGAAAAGGCAGTTACTCTTGCCAATGCAGTTGGTGGCCAGGCCCTGAGGTTAGCCGACCTGGAAAATTTCAGGCCTGAAGAAGGGACGATCCTCGCTAATGCAACATCATTGGGGATGTACCCAAATGTTGATGGCACTCCTGTTCCGAAGGTCTCTCACACACACACACGAGCAAGCAAGCAAACTTGTTTCATTCTAACAAAATTAAATTTGGGGATCCTTTTCCTTTTAATCTTTCATTCCATCTTTAACATGCCCCCTCGGTGTATTTGAGGAATTCTCCCTTTGGATCTGCAGAAAGCTTTAAGGTTCTATGATGTAGTGTTTGATGCGGTATATGCCCCAAAAGTTACCCGGCTTCTACGAGAAGCAAAAGAACATGGAGTGAAAGTTGTTAGCGGTGTAGAGATGTTTGTTAGACAAGCCATGGGCCAATTTGAGCATTTCACTGGTGGTATAGAAGGTATCTTCTATCAACTTCAGGATAACCCTTACTTTACCAAATGATGTGACTGCACCCGCAGCTTACTTATCATAAGTTACTATTTTTTACACTCTTTTTCTGCAGCTCCTGAAAGCCTGATGCGCGAGATAGCAGCACAGTATACCTAGCAGGTTCCTTTGTCCATCTTTTGGCATCTTCATCGTACAGGTCATTGTGGTAACACATGCATAACACAACAATGCGTGAAGCTAAGAACATGATTTATGTTAACCAGATTTGATTATCTCATTAATTCTTATAACGATGAACTTTCATGCCATATCAAAACCAGAAGTCCAACATGCATACCTACAATAGGTCAAATCCTCAATTCCACTCGAAAAGTAAAAAAGAACAGAATATCTCGAATTGTTGTCATGCTTCATTTAGCTTTGTTGCTTTCCTGTTATATGTTATATGCACGCATGTTTTTCACGAATTTGTACAACAAAGGTTGCTCAAACCCCAAAGGACTTTGGGAATGAATGCAAGCAGTTTCTTCTGTTTTTCTTGCTGGGAATAGTATTCAACTATTCGTAGTGCGTAATGTGACAAGTTCGGGCTGGTTATTACTTACTTTTACTAAGCAGAATGTAGCCCTTACCAGATTGTTTGGTTGCTAGAGCAATTTAAGTGCGAATTTCGTAGGGTTAGCATGCAAAGATTGCTGTTCTTTTATTTTCACAGAAGAGGTGTGCTATTTACAACGGTTATGGTAATAATGATGGGGTGTAAATTAGGCATATAATTTGCGATATTGCTGCTGTAGATGTATTGCCAATTTTGTTCAGCTTCTGTTGTGCAAATTTTTGTAAGAGTTTTCTTTTGACACATGAAAATAACATGGGCTGATTCTAGAAAATACTTATTCCGTGCTATATATTTTGCGAAACACCAACACACATTGTACTGATCAAAACTACTTTTCCAAAGTCGCTTCTTGGAGACCATCTGGTATAGGGCAAACTGTAGGGGTGGCCCGATCTTCACGAATTGGAGGTGGATATGATGAAGAACACGGGGAAAAACACGAGGAATCACTAGCAATGACAACGGAAAAAAGCCTCGAGCTAACGAAGGTCAATACAAGAGATGCACTTGAATCCAAACAACAATCAAAGGGAAAAGTAAACGAAGAATAGTTCATCCCCAAATCCTAAGAGATGGAGGTCTTGAATTTCACATGCAGAATCTTCTCCATGGAAGGAGTTCTTGTGCCCATGGGAGCCTTCACCACAAGGATGGCCCTGTACTCCAATGGAGTCTTCTCTACAAGGGAGGCCTTGTACTCCAGTGCAGTCTTCTCTGAGTCTTCTCCACAAGGGAGGCCTTGTGCTCCTCGGAGTCTTCTCCACAATGGAGGAATGCCACTAGGGGAGATAGATGGCAAAAGCTCTTATCTAGTAATCTTTGCTAACCCTGTAGAGGAGGTGGGGATCCCACGAAGGGGGAAGGAGGGAAGAGCCCAAAAGCTGCACACAGACAGTCACCCTCTTATCTAGTAATCTTTGCTAACCCTGTAGAGGAGGTGGGGATCCCACGAAGGGGGAAGGAGGGAAGAGCCTAAAAGCTGCACACAGGCAGTTACCCGGAGTCTCCAAGGTCTGGAGTGTACGGGGTGGTTGGCTTGGAAGCTCCAGCTGTCTCCTAGAGGCTCGGTGAAGGCACATGGCCCGAAGGCTTTGGCTGTTTCTCCTGGCGCTCTTGGCTTGGGGCCGGAGTGTCTAGGGGTATCTCCGGGTGTTGATCCGGGGCAACCCGTAGGGGTGGCCTGGTCTTCACGACTTGGAGTTGGATTTGAGGGAAAACGTGAAGAACACGAGAGAAAGAGGTGATAAACACAAGGGAAACAAGCACAAATCAACACACAAGTGGCAACGCAAGATACACATGGATAATTCCTTGATCCCAGCCATCCACAAGAGACGGAGGGAGCAAGATAGAGTTCTTCCCCAAATCCTAATACAAGGAGGATTTGTGCTCATGGAGCCTTCACCACAAGGGTGGCCTTGTACTCCACGGAGTTTTCTCCCTCAGGAGGTCTTGTACTCCCATGAAGTCCCTTCAAGAGGAGGCTTTAATCTCCACTAGGAGAGTTCCCACAAGGAGAGAATTGGTTCCCTTATAAACGGAAAAGCTCTATGTTTGAGTTCCCTTATACATTGGCAAAGCTCTATGTTTGAGTTCCCTTATAAACGGGAAATATACAAAGTGTACACGACTATTATATATAATAGAGGATGCCCAGTGCGTTGCTGCAGGAATTGGTTGATGAAAATTTGGGTTGATAATATGAAAACCAAAATTAAAGTACACAACTTATATTTTATTATGTATAGTTGTAACAATATTTATTGAATATAAGTAGAATAATTGAATGGAAAACATTTTCCCATGCATGGTTGAATGTTGTGATGGGCCTTATCCTATTCATAGTTGTATGGTGAGGTGGCATATTAGATAAATAAGTTAAGAGGATGACTCTCTTAGGTATATAGGATATGATTACTCTAACAAAAATAACTGGCTTGGACAAATTATCCAAAAGATTCTTCAAGTTGAGTGGATAACAGATATTGACAAGCTAGTATTATAGTTGTATATTTTCTATGGATTGCTCAAGATGTAACTACTGTTTGTTTTTGCTTTCAGGCTGATGGTGAAATAACTGGCTTGGACAAATTAGCCCAAAGATTCTTCAAGATGAGTGGATATCAAATTTTGACGCCTACCCATTTTTCCACTGTGGGGGCTTATTGTAATGTCAAGTATCACCTACTTGTCACCTGATATAGAGATCTAAATAAAAAGTGTTGCATTCGTCTTGTTATCAACGTATAAGTAGTAAAAAGGGGCACACGAATAAAGAGAAAATTCAGGTTCAAATCAAATCATATTGACAAAAAGGAAATGTCATAACTATGATTCGGTGGTTGCATGCTTTTTGTTTTACATGCGGTGGTTGCATGTTTTTTGGTTTACATGTGGTGGTTGCATGTTACTCCCTTCATTTCTTTTTACTCCGCGTATAAGTTTTGGTCAAAGTCATACTACACAAAGTTTGACCAAATTTATATTAAAAAATATGAACATCTACAATATTAAAACTATATAATATGAAAATACATTTCATGGTGCATCTGAAAATATGGATTTCGTATTGTGAATGTTGATATTTTTTAATATAAAGCTAGTCGAACTTTACCAAGTTTGACTTTGACCAAACTTTATATGCAGACTGGGAGTACTAGTGTGAGAACTGTACATGTCCACTTGCTTGGTCAATTCAAGTGATTTTGAGCTCGTGCCTTCTTTTTACATCATCCTCTTCCTTCCAGCTCGGTTGTATATACATTGACAAAGGCATGAACAGCCTATTTTCAGAGTTTAATTTACTAGTACTATGGATTTTTTTTCATTTTTTATTCAAAATGGATTAACCGTCAATATTTCCAAATAGTAGAATATTCACCACCAATGACTCATTTTCATTTTATGTATGCCGTCGCTATATTTGGGAGCTTCCAGGGAGAATCTTTAGCACGGTTGCGGGCACTCCATTGAGATTCCTTTTGATAAGGAAGATCTTCATGGATTCATTTCTGGAAACCTGGAAGAGGTTGTAGCTCTGATTTCCCAGTGGCTTGGAGCAAGTGTTCCTTGAAATTGTTCCATGGGCAAGAGTTTGGTTGTCCATGGACCAATTAGCATTGTTGGATGTGTGCTTTTCTACTGCAAGTTAGCTTTGGCTTCAGCTGTAGGAGGGGGGCTCATGTATTGCGGGAAGCCATAATCATGAAGTGGATCCTTCGATCATCCTGCTCATTGCAATGTATATTCACATCCCTGTAGGGTCAGGCAGTGATGGACATCGCCAAGAGGCATCTGCAAAATTGATGTAGGGCCAAAGCCCTAGGTAGTGATCTTTCACGACACAATGAACATAGGGAAGAACATGGAGAAATCACAAGAGAAAGATTCAAGAACAAGTCAAATCACACATCCACACAAGATCCACAAAGATACATGAACAACAAAGGGAACAAAGATACAAGGTAGAGTTCATCCAAAATCCAATAAAGGAGATGAGGTCTTGAATCCAAGATGGATCTTCCCTAGATGGGGTCTTGCTAGGGGGTCTTCTCACATGGAGGCCTTGATCTCCATGGGAGAGAGGTAGATGAGCAAAGGTCTCTCTAATCCGAGCTATCACTTTGCTAACCCTAGCAAGAGGATGGGGATGGTCTATTTATAGTCT
>NC_041384.1:312628176-312665096 GCF_002162155.2 Triticum dicoccoides
GTGGTTGCGCCGCAGGCGCTGGATGTCCGGCACGACTCGGGGCGCCGGATGTCCGGCGGGGTGGTGGTCCACATCTACATTGGTACTGGCGGATTTTCGGAGAGGCGCCTGATGTTCGGCCTGTCACGGGGCGTCGGATGTCTGGGGGTTGTCCGAATGCCCGACCGTTGTAGATTCGCTTGGCGCCTGTTTTGCTCTGATCTTCCACTGTTTGGTGGCGCCAGATGTTCGGGCTTCGGCCAGACGCTTGACCGTTGTAGCTTGGTGGCGACTCCACTTGAGGCACTTCTTGATCCGCATCCGTGGTGACTTGTCCTATGATCTAAGATCCTCCATGGTCGTCTCCTCGGTACCTAAGCACACATAAGTGTCTTCGCTTGAGGTAGTAACCATGTCTCACATGCGGAAAGTGAAGGTTCGGAGAGGAGTGAGTTAACCTTGGCTTCGATAGCTCTTGCACGAGCTCTTCTCATCGATCCACTTGGTGTCTCAGGTGACGATGGCATGTCCATGGGGATGACCGTAGGATGCTCCGCATCATCTCCCCCTTTGGGAAAGATCCGCTCTCGGATCGTGAACCTCATCACCATGGAAACAGTAGACGTGGACAGACTTGTAGTTGGACGAAGTGGATGTCATGGCGCCGTCAAAGTACTCCAAGATATCTCCAGAATGGTATACATGCAGAAAGAGCAAACACAAGGGACACTTGGAAATACAATGGTTAGCGCACACAAGGTGTCCATCAACTAAGCATGAGTTCGTCCGACAAGAGAAGCGTCACAAAATGATATAGAATGATATGCAAAGCATTCATGGGAGCAAATTCATTTGTTGTGCACACAAAAGTGTTGTGAATGTGATTAATGCGACCATTGTGCAAAATGATGTCATAGAGAGAAGGTTTATCAAAAGTATGAACCTGGCAATTGTTGCTCAAAATGATGGTTTTATCATGCAATTAATTGTGGACAATGTGAGCATTACGTGTAAATATGCCATTAAGGTAGATCACAACAAATTTGCTAAGGAAGTGCACAAGCTCATATATCATGAAATATGTGGAAAGACAAGATGCATCAAGCCATTCATAATTTGAGTCAATCCGTTCATAAAGAGAAAATTCGCCGTGGAACAAATGTTCAAGCATGTACATCAACAAATATGGAGGTGTTGGTGCAATATGTCAAAAGTTTCTTGTCGTACCGTTGGTGTTAGGGCATATTTCTCCCTTAGTGGTGAATAAACCCCATCCTTTTATCCTTAATAGCAACGATACAATATGTGTCATGTCCCTTTCTGTCACTGGGATTGAGCACCGCAAGATTGAACCCATTACAAAGCACCTCTCCCGTTGCAAGATAAATCAATCTAGTTGGCCAAACCAAATCAATAGATCGGAGAGAAATACGAATCTATAACAATCATGCATAAAAGTGTTCAGAGAAAACTCAAATAATATTCATGGGTAATCTGATCATAAACTCACAATTCATCGGATCCCAACAAACACACCGCAAAAAGTGATTACATCGGATAGAACTCCAAGAACATCGAGGAGAACATCGTATTGAAGATCAAATAGAGAGAAAATCCATCTAGCTACTAACTATGGACCCGTAGGTCTGTGATAAACTACTCACACATCATCAGAAGGGCAGTAAGGTTGATGTAGAGTCCCTCCGGAAGAGTGTCGGCGTCCAGATGTAGAGTCCCTCCGCAAGTGATAGGCCAAATTTTAACGCCAAAGCTTCAGCCATCAACACATCTGCACACCAGTCAATCTTACCATTTGCGGAGGGACTCTACATCCGGCAGAGTGGCTGAAGCTTCCAGGGTCTCTTATGTCCAGAAAAAACCCACCAAAAAGTTTCGTGGCATTTGGACTTCATTTGGTACTAATGTTCTTAAAAACCAAAAAACATGCAAAAACAACAACTGGCACTGGGCACTAAGTTAATAGGTTAGTCCCAAAAAATGATATATAATTGCTTGTAAGTGTATATAAGACATCCAAGATTGATACTATAATAGCATGAAACAATAAAAAATTATAGATACATTGGAGACGTATCACTCGGTGATGTAGAACCACTCATGCTGCCAGATCTTCGCGGTCTCAATGAAGGTCCCCTCCAGCCAGACCGGCTTCTGGAGTTTGCTAATCGTTGTGCCCCACACTCGGCAAACTTAGTGCGACTGCTCTTCGGCTTAACACAGAAGGTCTTCAGCCATAGGCCGAAGTGCGGCTCCACTCTTAGGAATGCCTCAAACACTATGATAAAAGTGGTGAGGTGCATGATGGAATTTGAGGCTAGATTGGGGAAGTCTAGCCCGTAGAAGAACAAGATTCCCCGCACAAAGGGGTGTAGGGGGGACCGCAGACCTTGGACGAGGTGGGGGATGAAGACGACCAGCTTCCCTGGATTGGGAGTGGGGCTGCGTTGGCCGGGCTCTAGGGCAGTACAGATGGCGTCGGCGGGGATGTATCACGCCGTGCAGAGATCGACGATGGTGGCATCAGTGACCTTAGAGGCTACCCACCTCCCCTTTAGATCCGCGTCAGCCATTAGTGCAGATGCAGAAGCTTGAGGAAAGCTTTAGGCTTGAGAACGGGATTGGGGTGTGAAGGCTTGGGGGGTTTGAGCGCTGGAGCAGAAGGAAAGTGTAGGAGTATGGATTCATCCCCTCCTGCTCTTATTAAGCCAGTAAAAGGTGAAGCGCCCCCCCGTTGCACCGTAAAAATCGCCATGTTTCTGTCTATTGTGCCGCTATGGCTGCTTGGGGTGAAACAATTGATTGATGATATCCCCTAAAATGTGGGGTATGATCTCCGTTTTGATATGACGGGCCAATAAGAGGTTTGCCTTGAACCATGATTCAAATAAGTAATGAATGACGTTAGAGGCGGTGGTGTTTCAGTAAAAGTTGTCAGTAATTGACTGCCAAACTCATCTGTGCTGCTAGTCTTCGAGACTAAGCAAGGTACGCACTTCGGATAACGAAAATGCGTTTTGGGTAGCCTATGGTCGGATTGGTTTTGTCCCTTGTTAGAAGGGTGGCACAACCCGGTTAAGGACTCACGTGCTTTGTGCGGATACATAGCTGGGGACGTGGAACTTGCCTGCTAAGCCGAAGATTATCTAGCCGAAGATAGTATTTGAAGAACAGTATTCGAAGAAGATTATCATCCTCGGTTCGAAGACAAGTTCGGAGGCTACTGCTGGTGTCCTGGACTAGGGGGTTCTAGCCTAGCTGGCCTAGTCCTTGGGCCGAGCTGACGGCCCATTAACGAGGAAGGACTCCGGAGGCCCCTGACCAGTGCATATTGAGCTTCACCGAGGTCTTGACGTGTACTCGAAGAAGGTCTACTAGATTTGGCATGTAATCCTTAGATAACAACCGACCATGCGCAACCCTAGATACCCCTAGTGCCTATATAAACCAGAGGGTTTAGTCCATAGAGGATTCATTCATACATTCACCATCATACCCCTAGGTTTAGACCACAACTCACGATCTCGAGGTATATCAACTCTGTACTTTGATACACCCATAATATGAGCAAGAGCATGACGTAGGGTTTTACCTCCTCAAAGAGGGCCCGAACCTAGGTAAAAACACCATGTCTTCTATCTCTTGTTACCCATCAATCCGATCTCACAGCTCGGCACCCCCTACCCGAGGTCGGTTCTGACACCGACAACCTCGATGCTCAACCTCACCATTGAATAGATCTCCATGCTTTCTCCACGGGTCATCCTTCTTGAGCCATCTTTGATGCTCCATGTACACGATTTTCACAGACCCACCATCTTTCGGTAGCTGCTGAGACATTATATCATCCATGCACCTGGTGCATCCGCAATATCCGTGGCACACCTAGCTAACTGAGATAGTCATGCACCGTTGTCATCACCTTGGCTCTCATATTGAAATGCTCTCCTTTGTTGGTGTCCCATGTCTTGACCGGTGATGTCCATAACATGTGTAGCTCCTCTTTCAGTAGCCCGAGATACAAATTATTATCATTTCCCAGTTGTTTTGGCCCTTGAATCAGCATACTCATGTGTATGTTCTTTGTCTTCATGCACTTTGTAACACCCTAGTTTTTCAGTCCTGGAAAATTCGTTTTCAAGAGCTGGCTCATGCCCTTTTCTTTTTGTTCTTGGGTTTGGTTTGCACTATTGTGTTTAGGTCAGAGTATTGACTTGCCTAGTTACTTGGAATTAGGGTTTAGCCCCAAAACCCTAATTGCCCTCCCTCATATATTAAACCCTAGAATCCACCAGTTGCAGTACAACACTCATTTCCCATGCTCAACAAGTCACCAAATATTCGTGGAGCTCATCCTATTCATACCTTCACCATTTCCATCCACCAATACCCAAAACCAAGCCCAGCCTTGGCCAGAGTAGCCAGTCAATGTTTCTGCCAACTCTGGCAAGTTGTGAAGCAAGTGTAATTTGTCCATTATAGCTGAAGTTTTGAATGCACTACTGCAGGATGCTTCTAACGCGACACTATGACCAGAGACCCTTTGATGAAACTGTGTGCGATGCATTAATCACAAACAGGGATGCGAAAAAACCGTCAAAAAAGGTGTAGAACATTTGCGATGGCGGAGCCATCAAACACAGTTCAGATTTTAGTTGCGTGTGCGATTCAGGGCACACGGTTAACCTATTCGAACTATTTGCGATGATGCAAAATGCTACCTCTTGAGCACTGCGTTGGATTTCCCCGAAGAGGAGAGGATGATGCAACAAAGTAGCGTAAGTATTTCCCTCAGTTTTTGAGAACCAAGGTATCAATCCAGTAGGAGGCCACGCACAAGTCCCTCGTACCTACACAAAACAATAGCTCAACGCAACCAACGTCTTAGGGGTTGCCAATCCCTTCACGGTCACTTACGAAAGTGAGATTTGATAGAGATGATAAATAATATTTTTGGTATTTTTGGTATAGAGATGCAAAGTAAAAAGTAAAAGCAAAGTAAAAGCAAAGCAATAATAAAGTGATGGAGATTGATATGATGAGAAAGAGACCCGGGGGCCATAGGTTTCACTAGTGGCTTCTCTCAAGAGCATAAGTATTCTATGGTGGGTGAACAAATTACTGTTGAGCAATTGACATAATTGAGCATAGTTATGAGAATATCTAGGTATGATCATGTATATAGGCATCACGTCCGAGACAAGTAGACCGACTCCTGCCTGCATCTACTACTATTACTCCACTCATCGACTGTTATCCAGCATGCATCTAGAGTATTAAGTTAAAAACAGAGTAACGCCTTAAGCAAGATGACATGATGTAGAGGGATAGTTTTATGCAATATGATAAAAAACCCATCTTGTTATCCTCGATGGCAACGATACAATACGTGCCTTGCTGCCCCTTCTGTCACTGGGAAAGGACACCGCAAGATCGAAATCAAAGCTAAGCACTTCTCCCATGGCAAGAACAACCAATCTAGTAGGCCAAACCAAGCTGATAATTCAAAGAGACTTGCAAAGATAACCAATCATACATAAAAGAATTCAGAGAAGATTCAAATATTATTCATAGATAGACATGATCATAAACCCACAATTCATCGGTCTCAACAAACACACCGCAAAAAGAATATTACATCGAATAGATCTCCATGAGAGAGGGGGAGAACATTGTATTGAGATCCAAAAAGAGAGAAGAATCCATCTAGCTACTAACTATGGACTCGTAGGTCTGAAGTAAACTACTCACACTTCATCGAAGAGGCTTGGATGATGATGTAGAAGCCTTCCGTGATCGATGCCCCCTCCGACGGAGCTCCGGAACAGGCCCCAAGATGGGATCTCGTGGATACAGAAAGTTGCGGCGGTGGAATTAGGGTTTTGGCTCCGCATCTGATCTTTTGGGGGTACGTGGGTATATATAGGAGGAAGAAGTACGTCGGTGGAGCAACAGGGGGCCCACGAGGGTGGGGGGCGCGCCTGGTAGGGTAGGGCGCGCCCCCTACCTGGTGGCCTCCTATTACGTGCCTTGACGTAGGGTCCAAGTCTCCTGAGTTGTATTCGGTGAGAAAATCACGTTCCCGAAGGTTTCATTCCGTTTGGACTCCGTTTGATATTCCTTTTCTTCAAAACCCTAAAACAGGCAAAAAACAACAATTCTGGGCTAGGCCTCTAGTTAATAGGTTAGTCCCAAAAATAATATAAAAGTGGATAATAAAGCCCAATATAGTCCAAAATAGTAGATAATATAGCATGGAGCAATAAAAAATTATAGATACGTCGGAGACGTATCAAGCATCCCAAAGCTTAATTCCTGCTCGTCCTCGAGTAGGTAAATGATAAAAACAGAATTTTTGATGCGGAGTGCTACTTGCCACATTTCAATGTAAATCTTCTTAATTGTGGTATGAATATTCAGATTCAAAAGATTCAAGACAAAAGTTCATGTTGACATAACAATAATAATAGTTCAAGCATACTAACAAAGCTATTATGTCTTCTCAAAATAACATGGCCAAAGAAAGCTATCACTACAAAATCATATAGTCTGGCTATGCTCTATCTTCACCACACAAAGTATTTAAATCATGCACAACCCCGATGACAAGCCAAGCAATTGTTTCATACTTTTGAAATTTTCAAAACTTTTTCAATCTTCACGCAATACATGAGCGTGAGCCATGGATATAGCACTATATGTGGAATAGAATGGTGGTTGTGGAGAAGACAAAAAGAGGGGAAGATAGTCTCACATCAACTAGGCGTATCAACGGGCTATGGAGATGCCCATCAATAGATATCAATGTGAGTGAGTAGGGATTGCCATGCAACAGATGCACTAGAGTTCTAAGTATATGAAATCTCAACAAAAGAAACTAAGTGGGTGTGCATCCAACTCGCTTGCTCACGAAGACCTAGGGCATTTTGAGGAAGCCCATCATTGGAATATACAAGCCAAGTTCTATAATAAAAAATTCCCACTAGTATATGAAAGTGACAGAATGAGAGACTCTCTACAATGAAGATCATGGTGCTACTTTGAAGCACAAGTGTGGTAAAAGGATAGTAACATTGTCCCTTCTCTCTTTTTCTCTCATTTTTTTTGTTTGGGCCTTCTCTTTTTTTATGGCCTCTTTTTTTTCATCCGGAGTCTCATCCCGACTTGTGGGGGAATCATAGTCTCCATCATCCTTTCCTCACTTGGGACAATGCTCTAAAAATGATGATCATCACACTTTTTATTTTTCTTACAACTCAACAATTACAACTCAATACTTAGAACAAAATATGACTCTATATGAATGCCTCCGGCGGTGTACCGGGATATGCAATGAATCAAGAGTGACATGTATGAAAGAATTATGAACGGTGGCTTTGCCACAAATACGATGTCAACTACATGATCATGCTAGCAATATGACAATGATGGAGTGTGTCATAATGAACGGAACGGTGGAAAGTTGCATGACAATATATCTCGGAATGGCTATGGAAATTCCATGATAGGTAGGTATGGTGGCTGTTTTGAGGAAGGTATTTGGTGGGTGTATGATACCGGCAAAAAGTGTGTGGTATTAGAGAGGCTAGCAATGGTGGAAGGAAGGAAAGTGTGTATAATCCATGGACTCAACATTAGTCATAAAGAACTCATATACTTATTGCAAAAATCTAGAAGTTATCAAAGCAAAGTATTATGCGCATGCTCCTAGGGGGATAGATTGGTAGGAAAAGACCATCGCTTGTCCCCGACCTCCACTCATATGGAAGACAATCAATAAATAAATCATGCTCCGACTTCATCACATAACGGTTCACCATACGTGCATGCTATGGGAATCACAAACTTTAACGCAAGAATTTCTCAAATTCACAACTACTCAACTAGCATGACTCTAATATCACCATCCTCATATCTCAAAACAATTATCAAGCATCAATTTTTTTTCTTAGTATTCAACGCACTCAAAAGAAAATTTTACAAATCTTGAATACCAAGCATATTATTATTAAGCAAATTACCATGCTATTAAGACTCAAAATAATCTAAGTGAAGCATGAGAGATCAATAGTTTCTATAAAACAAATCCACCACCGTGCTCTAAAATATATAAGTGAAGCACCAGAGCAAAATTATATAACTCAAAACATATAAGTGAAGCACATAGAGTAAAACTATATAGCTCAAAAGATATAAGTGAAGCAGATAAAGTATTCTATCAAATTCCAAATTATGTATGGCTCTCTCAAAAGGTGTGTACAGCAAGGATAATTCTGGTAGACTAACAAGCAAAGACTCAAATCATAAAAGACGCTCCAAGCAAAACACATATCATGTGGTGAATAAAAATATAGCTCCAAGTAAAGTTACCGATAGAAGTAGACGAAAGAGGGGATGCCTTCCGGGGCATCCCCAAGCTTTGGCTTTTAGGTGTCCTTATATTATCTTGGGGGTGCCATGGGCATCCCCAAGCTTAGGCTCTTGCCACTCCTTGTTCCATAATCCATCAAATCTTTACCTAAAACTTGAAAACTTCACAACACAAAACTTAAAGTAGAAAACGCGTGAGCTCCGTTAGCGAAAGAAAACAAAATACCACTTAAAGGTACTGTAATGAACTCATTATTTATTTATATGAGTGTTAAACCTACTGTATTCCAACTTCTCTATGGTTTATAAACTATTTTACTAGCCATAATTTCATCAAAATAAGCAAACAACACACGAAAAACAGAATCTGTCAAAAACAGAACAGTCTATAGTAATCTGTAGCTAGCGCAAGATCTGGAACCCCAAAAATTCTAAAATAAATTTCTGGACGTGAGGAATTTATCTATTAATCATATTCAAAAATAATTAACTAAATATCACTCTCCAAATAAAAATTACAGCAGTTCTCGTGAGCGCTAAAGTTTCTGTTTTTTACAGCAAGTTCAACAAGATTTTCCCCAAGTCTTCCCAACAGTTCTACTTGGCACAAACACTAATTAAACACAAAAAACACAACCACAACAGAGGCTAAATAAATTATTTATTACTAAACAGGAGAAAAAAGCAAGGAATAAAAATAAAATTGGGTTGCCTCCCAACAAGCGCTATCGTTTAACGCCCCTAGCTAGGCATAACAAGCAAGAATAGATCTAGGTATTGCCATTTTTGGTGGGCAATTTTTCAACGAGGCATATATCTCCCTTAGGAATTTCTTTCTTTCTAGTGATTATCAAACTCTTAGGCACAAGATCAAAAAATTCATTTGTAGCAATTGGTTTCTTAATGATAGCAAAAAGATTGGGATGAATACTTATAGATTTAAGATCCGCAGTTTCCTTACTAGATGATTCACCCTTATTTTTAGGAACATACATAAGCTTGGCAATTTTAGTAGGAGAACTTGGAGCATTGTTTACGAAATAAAACGCGGTTCCCAAGTTCGTAATGATACCCTCAAGTTTATCGATTCTAGTAGAATCTAAGTTTATTTTCTCATTAACTATGGGTTCCTTTTCCTTAATATTTTTCAAAGTCATTCCTACCTTAGATCCATATTGGGTAATTTGATTGTGGATCTTTTTATCTAGATTTTCAATTAATTCAATAGTAGCAACTTTATTTTCAATAATTTCAAGTCTTTGCATAACATGCTCCAAAGTTAACATAGTTCCATTACCCAAAAGAGGTGGTGAGCCAAATAAATCTAACATAGCATTATAAGAATCAAAAGTATGGCTACCTAAGAAATTCCCTCCGGTAATGGTATCAAGGATATATCTATACCAAGGACTAGCACCTACATAAAATATGCGAAGAAGAACTGAAGTAGATTGCTTCCTGGTAGATCTATTTTGAGCATTGCAAATTCTATACCAAGCATCTTTTAGATTTTCTCCCTCCCTTTGTTTAAAATTTAGAACTTCATTCTCGGGAGACAACAGAGAAGATATGAGACTAGCCATGACGACAAGCGAGCAAACTAAAACACAAGCAAACAAAAAGGCAGACGAGAAAAAAGGAGGCAAATAGAGAGGGAGGATAGAGAGAGAGGGCGAATAAAACAGCAAGGGTGAATTGGGGGGAGAGAAAAACAAGAGGCAAATGGAAAATAATGTAATGCGGGAGATAGGGATTGTGATGGGTACTTGGTATGTTGACTTTTGCGCAGACTCCCCGACAACGGCGCCAGAAATTCTTCTTGCTACCTCTTGAGCACTGCGTTGGATTTCCCCGAAGAGGAGAGGATGATGTAGCAAAGTAGCGTAAGTATTTCCCTCAGTTTTTGAGAACCAAGGTATTAATCCAGTAGGAGGCCACGCACAAGTCCCTCGTACCTACACAAAAACAATAGCTCAACGCAACCAACGCGCTTAGGGATTGTCAATCTCTTCACGGTCACTTACGAAAGTGAGATCTGATAGAGATGATAAATAATATTTTTGGTATTTTTGGTATAGAGATGCAAAGTAAAAAGTAAAAGCAAAGTAAAAGCAAAGCAATAATAAAATGATGGAGATTGATATGATGAGAAAGAGACCCGGGGGCCATAGGTTTCACTAGTGGCTTCTCTCAAGAGCATAAGTATTCTACGGTGGGTGAACAAATTACTATTGAGCAATTGACAGAATTGAGCATAGTTATGAAAATATCTAGGTATGATCATGTATATAGGCATCACGTCCGAGACAAGTAGACCGACTCCTGCCTGTATCTACTACTATTACTCCACTCATCGACCGCTATCCAGCATGCATCTAGAGTATTAAGTTAAAAACAGAGTAATGCCTTAAGCAAGATGAAATGATGTAGAGGGATAGTTTCATGCAATATGATAAAAACCCCATCTTGTTATCCTCAATGGCAACGATACAATACGTGCCTTGCTGCCACTTCTGTCACTGGGAAAGGACACTGCAAGATCGAACCCAAATCTAAGCACTTCTCCCATGGCAAGAACAACCAATCTAGTAGGCCAAACCAAACTGATAATTCAAAGAGACTTGCAAAGATAACCAATCATACATAAAATAATTCAGAGAAGATTCAAATATTATTCATAGATAGACTTGATCATAAACCCACAATTCATTGGTCTCAACAAACACACCACAAAAAGAAGATTACATCGAATAAATCTCCACGAGAGAGGGGGAGAACATTGTATTGAGATCCAAAAAAAGAGAAGAAGCAATCTAGCTACTAACTATGGACCCGTAGGTCTGAACTAAACCACTCACACTTCATCGGAGAGGCTTGGATGATGATGTAGAAGCCCTCCGTGATCGATGGCCCCTCCGGCGGAGCTCCGGAACAGGCCCCAAGATGGGATATCATGGATACAGAAAGTTGCGGCGGTGGAATCAGGTTTTTGGCTCCGTATCTGATTGTTTGGGGGTACGTGGATATATATAGGAGAAAGAAGTATGTCGGTGGAGCAACAGGGGGCCCATGAGGGTGGGGGCGCGCCTGGTAGGGTAGGGCACGCCCCGTACCTCGTGGCCTCCTGTTACGTGCCTTGACTGTAACGCCCCGAGACCGATGTGCCAGGTGTCCTCCAGTTATTCGTTGTTGTTGCCGTGTCATTGCTTGCGTGTCATGCATTGCATATCATGTCATCATGTGCATTTCATTTGCATACGTGTTCGTCTCATGCATCCGAGCATTTTCCCCGTTGTCCGTTTTGCATTCCGGCGCTCCGTTCTCCTCCGGTGGTCATTTATACCTTCTTCTCGTGTGTGGGGATTAAACATTTCCGGATTGGACCGAGACTTGTCATGCGGCCTTGGTTTACTACCGGTAGACCGCCTATCAAGTTCCGTACCATTTAGACTTCGTTTGATGCTCCAACGGTTAACCGAGGGACCGAAAAGGCCTCGTGTGTGTTGCAGCCCAACACCCCTCCATTTTGGCCCAAAACCCACCTAAACCTCCTCCATCATCTCGGTCATTCGATCACGATCGCGTGGCCGAAAACCGCACCTCATTTGGACTCTCCTAGTTCCCTCTAGCTATAAATATGTGGCCATCCCCGAAATTTTCGCGGATGAAACCCTAACCTTCTTCTCCATCGCGCCGCCGGACATGTCCGTCTCGCCGGCGGACGCGTCCACCCCGCCGCCACGTCGCCCCGGCCAACCGGGAGGCGACACGTCAGCTCCGCCGCCGCTCCCAGCCTCTCAACGCCTGCCACGTGGCCTCCGCCACCGCGCACCGCCGCCCCGCCCGCGGGGCCCGCAGCCGGCCCGCTCGGCCCGCGCGCACCGCTGAGCGCCCGCGCCTCTCCCGCGTTCTGCCGCCTCCTTGCCGGAACGCGCCTGAGGCCGCCGCCGCCGCGCGCTCACCTCGCCGGATCGCCGCCGAGCACCCGTCGCCGGCCACCGGAGTAGCCCGGGTCCGCGCGCCCCGCCGCCCGCTTCTTCCTCAGCTCCGGTCGGCGCCGCCACGGAGAGCCTTGCCGGCGCGGCCCCACCACCGCCTCTGGCCTCGCCGGCCCTCAACTCCGGCCGGGCCCGCCGCCCGTGACCTCCCCGAAATCGCCCCTGCCCTCTCCTTCCTCGTCTTCGGCGAGAGGCTCCGGTCGGCCTCGAACCACGTGCAGATCTGGATCCAAATTCTCCAGGGTTGACTTTCTCTCCCTCTCTCATATTTTTTTGCAATCTTCATTGCATTGTATCTCATCATCCGCAGCTCCGATTCATGCATATAGCATATAAAAATGTTCGTCTCAGAGAGTACATCATTTCATCTCATTGCATCATTTTCATTTGAGTTCATCTTGATGCCTGGAATGCTGTTAGAAGAGTGCTACTTGAGATAATTGTCAGATCTGATGCTCCATTTAGATATTTGTCATTTTTGCCATGATTATTGTGTGCATGATATGCCCATGAGTCCTACATGTGTTTTGTTATATGTTTTGCCATCTATCCATAGGTGCAACCCATGTATTTTTGTGATGTGTGTGGTGACTAGCACAAGCCTGCAAAGTGGTGCACTTGTTAATGCTGATTTCAGGGACTTAGCATTTCCACTATGTCCTTGGTCTGTTTATCTCATTATGCCATATGTTCATGTTGTTTCCTAGTGATCCGTGCCTCTTTTGAGGATGATCAGTAAGGATGTTTTGTTAATAACGTAGTGCTCTATCCATCCATGTCTTTGTTTGCATTTATGGAGCAACCTAGCTTGAGTCAATCGAGCTCTACTTTTGTCATTTCGTGAATCTGGGCAGATTGTCTACTTGTTAGCGATTTTGCCGATGATGTTGTAGTTGATCCGTGCATGCTATGGTATTGTTCTTGCCATGTCTAGCTTGTATTTCGTGTATTCTTGATGGGTGTATTCTTAGATTGTCATGACTTGCTCTGTAGTGAGTGCATCGAGCTTGTTAACATGCCTACTTGATATCTGTTTTCAGCATGCTCCAGTTTTCACTAAGTCTGAGAACTGATTATGTTTTTCCCATGTTCACATGCTTGCAATTGTATTTTCTGATCCCTTTTGGCTCAAGGTCACTAAGGGACTTTTGTTAAGCTCTTTGAGTAGTTCCATGCCATGCTTTACCTTGCCATGTTCAGGCCCTGTAGCATATAGTTTTCATGCTCCGAAGTGTGCTACCTGATCTGAAATTCCAGGCTTGTGTTAATTTCACTAAGTCTGAGATCTGTTTACCGTTTGCATTTTTTCCATGCTTGTTTGAACCTGTTAATGGATGAATTGGCCGTAGCTTAGTCTTCATCTTTTGTTAAGCATCTTGAATGCATCCCTGCCATGTATTTTGTTGTCATGTTTGAGTGATGTAGCATGTTCATCTTGTTGTATTTAGTTGGCTACTTGCTGTAAATCGCAGAACGTGGCCATATTCGAATTGCTCGCCATTTCTAAACCGTAACTCCGATTCCGGTGATCTTTATATCGTTTTCAAGTGATTTCATGTCACCTTTCCAGTGGCACACTTGGATTTCCATGTTGAGGCCAGGTTCAATCATTCCTTGTCAAATCATGCATATGCATCGCATACCGCATCCCGCATATCATACCATGTTCTGTGTTGGTTGTTTACTATGTTGTGTGCTTCTTTTCCGATGTTTGCTTCTTCGGGTTGGTTCCGATAACGTCGCGTTTGTGAGGATCCGTTCGACTACTTCCGTTTGTCTTCTTCATGGACTCGTTCTTCTTCCTTGCGGGATCTCAGGCAAGATGATCATACCCTCGAAATCACTTCTATCTTTGCTTGCTTAGTTGCTCGCTCTTTTGCTATGCCTATGCTGCGATACCTACCACTTGCTTATCATGCCACCCATATTGTTGAACCAAGCCTCTAACCCACCTTGTCCTAGCAAACCGTTGATTGGCTATGTTACCGCTTTGCTCAGCCCCTCTTATAGCGTTGTTAGTTGCAGGTGAAGATTGAAGTTTGTTCCTTGTTGGAACATGGAGATGTTGTTCCTTGTTGGAACATGTTTACTTGTTGGGATATCACATTATATCTTATTTAATTAATGCATTTATATACTTGGTAAAGGGTGGACGGCTCGGCCTTATGCCTGGTGTTTTGTTCCACTCTTGCCGCCCTAGTTTCCGTCATATCGGTGTTATGTTCTCGGATTTTGCGTTCCTTACGCGGTTGGGTTATAATGGGAACCCCTTGACAATTCGCTTTGAATAAAACTCCTCCAGCAAGGCCCAACCTTGGTTTTACCATTTGCCACCTAGCCTTTTTCCCTTGGGAGTTACGCATCCCGAGGGTCATCTTTATTTTAAGCCCCCCGGGCCAGTGCTTGTCTAAGTGTTGGTCTGAACTAGAGTCCTTTGCAGCGCCACCTCGGGGAAACTTGAGGGCTGGTTTTAGTTGTACGGAGCGCTCATCCGGTGTTGCCCTGAGAACGAGATATGTGCAGCTCCTATCAGGATGTCGGCGCATCGGGCGGTCTTGCTGGACTTGCTTTACCATTGTCGAGGATGTCTTGAAGAACCGGAATACCGAGTCTGATCGGAATGTCTCGGGAGGAGGTCTATTCCTTCGTTGACCGTGAGAGCTTGTCATGGGCTTAGTTGGGACTCCCCTGCAGGGATTTGAACTTTCGAAAGCCGTGCCCGCAGTTATGGGCAGATGGGAATTTGTTAACGTCCGATTGTAGAAAACCTGAAATTGACCTTAATTAAAATGCATCAACCGCGTGTGTAACCGTGATGGTCTCTTTCCGGCGGAGTCCGGGAGGTGAACACGGTGTTGGAGTTATGCTTGACGTAGGTTGTTCTAGGATCACTTCTTGATCATACTTTTATCGATCGTGCTTTGCCTTCTCTTCTCGCTCTCATTTGCGTATGTTAGCCACCATATATGCTAGTCGCTTGCTGCAGCTCCACCTCATACCTTTACCTTAGCCATAAGCTTAAATAGTCTTGATCGCGAGGGTTCTAGATTGCTGAGTCCCCGTGGCTCACAGATACTTCCAAAACCAGCTTGCAGGTGCCGATGAGTCCGTGCAGGAGACTCAACCAAGCTCAAGGAGGAGCTCGATGAAGATCTTGTCCTTTGTGTCGTTTCGTTCTAGTTGATCAGTAGTGGAGCCCAGTTGGGGTCGATCGGGGACCTTGTCGCATTTGAGGTTCTTCTTTTATTTTGGCTCCGTAGTCGGACCTTGATTGTATTTGGTTGATGTAATGCTTTATTCATGTAATTGTGTGAAGTGGCGATTGTAAGCCAATTATGTATCTCTTTCCCTTATATATTACATGGGTTGTGTGAAGATTACCTCACTTGCGACATTTCTTTCAATGCGGTTATGCCTCTAAGTCGTGCTTCGACACGTAGGAGATATAGCCGCATCGAGCGCGTTACAAGTTGGTATCAGAGCCTTCCCCGACCTTAGGAGCCCCATTGCTTGATCGTTTTTAGCGGCCGAGTTGTGTCTAGAAAAATGTTTTGAGTCATTTAGGAATTATATATCGGAGAGTTTAGGAATTCTTTTTACTCCCCAGTCTCCTCATCGCTCTGGTAAGGCATCCTGACGTAGAGTTTTGACTCTTCTCTTCTCAAATTTCACTAAAAAAATTTTTAGGATCACGCGGGTATCTTGGAATCGTTTCGATGGTTTTGTGACGAGAACATTGTCTTGGTGCCTCCCGTCAGTGGTTTTGTGGAAGTGTCCCGGGGAGTTGAGCTCTGAGGTGTTGTCGTCACAATTTTATCGTTGCAGTTCTGGTATACCTGAGTTTAGTACGCCAACATCGAAAATCTCTTTTATGCAGTTCGTTGGTGAGATAACCTCGACGCCACCCAGTACTGGGGCGGGACTTCGGGAGTATTGCCATAACTCGTATAACGGATGCTTTTCGAAGGTTGAGGTAGATGATTTCCGAAGGTTTCTTGGTTATGTGTTGAAGGATGGATACAACTGGATGTAGGATTTGCTAGTTTGTGTGAGATATTATGCTTCCCCTGTATCCCCAACACCTGATTGCATAACCGGAAAATTTCGGGAGTTTATAAGTGGGAATTCAAGTAGTTCTTAGGATATCTTTTCGACAGATGTATGATATGAAATTGGGGTTCGACGTCTAGTGGTCCGCCTATTCACGGTCGGTTTTATAGTGGTCTCGTTGTGTCTTAAAGAGTCCTTGGCTATGCCGACTCGGGGATGCTTCGTATGTCATGTGCATTGCCTTGTACATGATGGTGCTGTACGATCGAGCCCGTGTAGGCCCCACCACGAAAACTTCGGACGAAATCTCTATCATATGTTTGCTCTGGCTTATTCTATAAGTCAATCCTTTGTTTTGAGTTGTGGTATTCGAGTTGCTTCAAAGTCAAATGTTGATTCCATACCTTCCCCAAACGGTGTTTTCATACTCCTATGCGAATACTAATCCCCCTTGATAATCGAGATTGTTATGCCAGTCTTGTTCAACCGGTGTATCTCTCTTCAAGTGGATCCGATCATTTCAATATCAGCAAGATCAAGTATCAATTCTTCTCAACGGTGTTGTCTTCATCCGTTCCAAGTTGACTTTGTTTTTCCCACCCACCCACCCTTTTTCTTTAAGGACTCAAATTTCTTAATCAAGTATCATCTTATTGATATGAAGACTCCCCATTCTTTTCCGTCAATGTTCTTACCCGGTGATTTTCATGAAGATCCTAATGGAGCTTCAAGTTCATCATTCTCCATTCTTTCCTTCTACGGTGGAGTTAATTCAAGCTTTCGGTGTTGATCATATTCTTTTCCGTATTTCAAATGCCTTCTCATGCCGGTGCACCTCACATTTAGTCATTTCTCGCTATTTATTTGTTCCGGAGTGCTGATAATATCTAAGAGGATTTGTGTCTCCATTATCATTCCGTCCAAGATATTTTGAGGTTGTTATCTCTTTCAAGCCATTTTATTTAACCGGTGCAATCTCATTTTTAAATCGTTCAACGGTGTTTCTTTTGAGTGGGCCCTAACCCACAGGTCTTTTCCCAGGATCTTACCTGACTCTTCCATTCTTTCCGGAGTTACTCCCAAATTCTTTTCGAAGTTGACGTAAGAATGATTCATCATCAGTCATATATATTTCTCCAAGATCTGTCAAATTCTTTCATCGTTGGTTCAACCTTTCTAATTTCCATCCCGGAGTATCTCAACAATTCTTGGTGGTGTTTCTCGTCGTAATTCTCAGATTTTGAAGACCGAAGAAGAATTTTTCTCTCAATCTTGCTCCATTCTCTTCAAGATTCGTGGTTCTAGTTAGAGGCCATCCTCTCATAATTGTTTTTTCGATTGTAAAAATTCTTTTATCCATCCGGAGCAATTCAAGAGGCTTCTCAGTTTGTTATCCGGAGTCCATCATTTCAGGTTTATTCATTCTCAGCTGTCAGTTATGATTCTCCTATTTTACCGGTCCTTCGTTCTAGTGATCTTCAATCAGCTCATAATCTCTTCGTTCTCATGGATCTAAATTCTCTCAAGCATCTTCGTTTATTTGCCAATCCTTCTCGGTGTTTCTTCATGTTTTATTCGTTCTTTTTCAATTCTACCGGTGGCTCTTCCAACATTCTTCTTCCTTCGTTATATTATCAATGGACTCTTTCTTTCAATTTCTACCGGTGGTTCATTCAAGAGTTCCCCTTACTTCGTTTATCATATCAATTCATTCGTTCTTTTCAATCCCGACCGGTGGTTCGTTGAAGACCTTCTCAAGTTTGCGCTATATCTATCATAATCCTTTCAACGAGAATAAGTAGTATGCCAAATCCGTTGATTGTCATCAATTTAATTGGTGAAGGATAAGCATAATATAATTCTTATTCTTGTTTCATCGAGTGAACTCAATTCCTTATTTCGGAGGTTCATCCAATTCCTGATCTCAATTATTCGTCTTTCTTTCTCGGAGTTCCAAGTTCTCTCAATTATATCATCGTGAAGATCCATCTAATCGTTGCAAGGTTTCACTTTGTGTTTTCGACTTCTCTTTCTTCTCGTTATCCTTTTGTTACCGGAGTTCTTCATGAAGGTTCTACATGATGGTTCATTAAGGATTTAATTCCTTCTCGAAGTGTTCATCTACATTCTTTTCAGAGGAGCTCAAGTATTCTTTCATCTTGCTATCCGGAGTGCAATTCTTTCTCCCTTACCATTGGAGGTGGTATTACGTCATTCTTGACAATCTGAGTTCATGCTTCATGATTCACAGATTGTTAAGAATGAGGTATTTTAAATCCATCAATCTCTTCATTGGAGTTATATTGGATTTTATTTCACCTAAAGCCTTCCCTAAGGATTGGTGCTAATTATGGTGCTCATAAAGGATCGAGTTCTTCATTTATCCTCCCGGTGAGATAACTTTCTCGTCAATCTGTTCATATCAATCCAATTCTTCTTCCCGTGAGTGGCAGGTTGTCACCTCATAATTTGGGATGTATTCCACAAGACCATATCAAGATTATTCTTTTCGTTGTTGGTGTTCCAACAACTCCGTTCGACCCTTCTCCTAAAGTTGCTTCTTCAAGCTCATTTGTGGCAAAATTGTCATTTTCTTCTCCGTTCCTTTATCCCAACAATCCAGCTTCTATTCTTTTGTTCCGGAAGCTTTGTGATGCTGCACTCTTCAACCCATCTTCTTGTTTTGTCAGGATCGTGTTCTTTCATGCTTATCCATTTAACCGGAGTATTGTGCCCTTTTGCTCAAGTTCTTTCTTTTATCAAGTCTTGCATCCCTTCTCAACCGGAGTGCTACCCGAATTTGTTCTTCCTTGTTCTTTTTCCGAACAGGGTGATTTCAACTTCGCTCATTCTCGTTGCATTCTTTCTTTCAATTTGTTCAACCTCTCAAGGCTCGTGGTTTCACTCGTTTGCCAAAGAAGCAACTTAGTTTTACCTCTTCTCTTTCTCTTCCGTTTTCCCTCCGGTGCCATTCTAGATCTCGGGATGAGATCCTTTCGTAGTGGTGGAGTGTTGTAACGCCCCGAGACCGATGTGCCAGGTGTCCTCCAGTTATTCGTTGTTGTTGCCGTGTCATTGCTTGCGTGTCATGCATTGCATATCATGTCATCATGTGCATTTCATTTGCATACGTGTTCGTCTCATGCATCCGAGCATTTTCCCCGTTGTCCGTTTTGCATTCCGGCGCTCCGTTCTCCTCGGGTGGTCATTTATACCTTCTTCTCGTGTGTGGGGATTAAACATTTCCGGATTGGACCGAGACTTGTCATGCGGCCTTGGTTTACTACCGGTAGACCGTCTGTCAAGTTTCGCACCATTTGGACTTCGTTTGATGCTTCAACGGTTAACCGAGGGACCGAAAAGGCCTCGTGTGTGTTGCAGCCCAACACCCCTCCATTTTGGCCCAAAACCCACCTAAACATCCTCCATCATCTCGGTCGTTCGATCACGATCGCGTGGCCGAAAACCGCACTTCATTTGGACTCTCCTAGCTCCGTCTAGCTATAAATATGTGGCCATCCCCGAAATTTTCGCGGATGAAACCCTAACCTTATTCTCCATCGCGCCGCCGGACATGACCGTCTCGCCGGCGGACGCGTCCACCCCGCCGCCACGTCGCCCCGGCCAACCGGGAGGCGACACGTCAGCTCCGCCGCCGCTCCCAGCCTCTCAACGCCTGCCACGTGGCCTCCGCCACCGCGCACCGCCGCCCCGCCCGCGGGGCCCGCAGCCAGCCCGCTCGGCCCGCGCACACCGCTGAGCGCCCGCGCCTCTCGTCCCGCGTTCCACCGCCTCCTCGCCGGAACGCGCCTGAGGCTGCCGCCGCCGCATGCTCACCTCGCCGGATCGCCACCGAGCACCCGTCGCCGGCCACCAGAGTAGCCCGGGTCCGCGCGCCCCACCGCCCGCTTCTTCCTCAGCTCCGGCCGGCGTCGCCGCGGAGAGCCTTGCCAGCGCGGCCCCACCACCGCCTCTGGCCTCGCCGGCCCTCAACTCCGGCCGGGCCCGCCGCCCGTGACCTCCCCGAAATCTCCCCTGCGCTCTCCTTCCTCGTCTCCGGCGAGAGGCTCCGGTCGGCCTCGAACCACGTGCAGATCTGGATCCAAATTCTCTAGGGTTGACTTTCTCTCCCTCTCTCATATTTTTGTGCAATCTTCATTGCATCGTATCTCATCATCCGCAGCTCCGATTCATGCATATAGCATATCAAAATGTTCGCCTCAGAGAGTACATCATTTCATCTCATTGCATCATTTTCATTTGAGTTCATCTTGATGCCCGAAATGCTGTTAGAAGAGTGCTACTTGAGATAATTGTCAGATCTGATGCTCCATTTAGATATTTGTCATTTTTGCCATGATTATTGTGTGCATGATATGCCCATGAGTCCTACATGTGTTTTGTTATATGTTTTGCCATCTATCCATAGGTGCAACCCATGTATTTTTGTGATGTGTGTGGTGACTAGCACAAGCCTGCAAAGTGGTGCACTTGTTAATGCTGATTTCAGGGACTTAGCATTTCCACTAAGTCCTTGGTCTGTTTATCTCATTATGCCATATGTTCATGTTGTTTCCTAGTGATCCGTGCCTCTTTTGAGGATGATCAGTAAGGATGTTTTGTTAATATTGTAGTGCTCTATCCATCCATGTCTTTGTTTGCATTTATGGAGCACCCTAGCTTGAGTCAATCGAGCTCTACTTTTGTCATTTCATGAATCTGGGCAGATTGTCTACTTGTTAGCGATTTTGCCGATGATGTTGTAGTTGATCCGTGCATGCTATGATATTGTTCTTGCCATGTCTAGCTTGTATTTCGTGTATTCTTGATGGGTGTATGCTTAGATTGTCATGAATTGCTTTGTAGTGAGTGCATCGAGCTCGTTAACATGCATATATCTGTTTTTAGCATGCTCCAGTTTTCACTAAGTCTGAGAACTGATTATGTTTTTGCCATGTTCACATGCTTGCAATTGTATTTTCTGATCCCTTTTGGCTCAAGGTCACTAAGGGACTTTTGTTAAGCTCTTTGAGTAGTTCCGTGCCATGCTTTACCTTGCCATGTTCAGGTCCTGTAGCATATAGTTTTCATGCTCCGAAGTGTGCTACCTGATCTGAAATTCCAGGCTTGTGTTAATTTCACTAAGTCTGAGATCTGTTTACCGTTTGCATTTTTTTCCATGCTTGTTTGAACCTGTTAATGGATGAATTGGCTGTAGCTCAGTCTTCATCTTTTGTTAAGCATCTTGAATGCATCCCTGCCATGTATTTTGTTGTCATGTTTGAGTTATGTAGCATGTTCATCTTGTTGTATTTAGTTGGCTACTTGCTGTAAATCGCAGAACGTGGCCATATTCGAATTGCTCGCCATTTCCAAACCGTAACTCCGATTCCGGTGATCTTTATATCATTTTCAAGCGATTTCATCTCACCTTTCTAGTGGCACACTTGGATTTCCATGTTGATGCCAGGTTCAATCATTCCTTGTCAAATCATGCATATGCATCGCATACCGCATCCCGCATATCATACCATGTTCGTGTGTTGGTTGTTTACTATGTTGTGTGCTTCTTTTCCGGTGTTTGCTTCTTAGGGTTGGTTCCGATAACGTCGCGTTTGTGAGGATCCGTTCGACTACTTCCGTTTGTCTTCTTCATGGACTCGTTCTTCTTCCTTGCGGGATCTCAGGCAAGATGATCATACCCTCGAAATCACTTCTATCTTTGCTTGCTTAGTTGCTCGCTCTTTTGCTATGCCTATGCTGCGATACCTACCACTTGCTTATCATGCCACCCATATTGTTGAACCAAGCCTCTAACCCACCTTGTCCTAGCAAACCGTTGATTGGCTATGTTACCGCTTTGCTCAGCCCCTCTTATAGCGTTGTTAGTTGCAGGTGAAGAGTGAAGTTTGTTCCTTGTTGGAACATGGAGATGTTGTTCCTTGTTGGAACATGTTTACTTGTTGGGATATCACATTATATCTTATTTAATTAATGCATCTATATACTTGGAAAAGGGTGGACGGCTCGGCCTTATGCCTGGTGTTTTGTTCCACTCTTGCCGCCCTAGTTTCCGTCATATCGGTGTTATGTTCCCGGATTTTGCGTTCCTTACGCGGTTGGGTTATAATGGGAACCCCTTGACAATTCGCTTTGAATAAAACTCCTCCAGCAAGGCCCAACCTTGGTTTTACCATTTACCACCTAGCCTTTTTCCCTTGGGAGTTGCACATCCCGAGGGTCATCTTTATTTTAACCCCCCTCGGGCCAGTGCTTGTTTAAGTGTTGGTCCGAACTAGAGTCCTTTGCAGCGCCACCTCGGGGAAACTTGAGGGCTGGTTTTAGTTGTACGGAGCGCTCATCCGATGTTGCCCTGAGAACGAGATATGTGCAGCTCCTATCAGGATGTCGGCGCATCGGGCGGTCTTGCTGGACTTGTTTTACCATTGTCGAGGATGTCTTGAAGAACCGGAATACCGAGTCTGATTGGAATGTCTCAGGAGGAGGTCTATTCCTTCGTTGACCGTGAGAGCTTGTCATGGGCTAAGTTGGGACTCCCCTGCAGGGATTTGAACTTTCGAAAGCCGTGCCCACGGTTATGGGCAGATGGGAATTTGTTAACGTCCGGTTGTAGAAAACCTGAAGTTGACCTTAATTAAAATGCATCAACCGCGTGTGTAACCATGATGGTCTCTTTCCGGCGGAGTCCGGGAAGTGAACACGGTGTTGGAGTTATGCTTGACGTAGGTTGTTCTAGGATCACTTCTTGATCATACTTTTATCGATCATGCTTTGCCTTCTCTTCTCGCTCTCATTTGCTTATGTTAGCCACCATATATGCTAGTCGCTTGCTGCAGCTCCACCTCATACCTTTACCTTACCCATAAGCTTAAATAGTCTTGATCGCGAGGGTTCGAGATTGCTGAGTCCCCGTGGCTCACAGATACTTCCAAAACCATCTTGCAGGTGCCGATGAGTCCGTGCAGGAGACTCAACCAAGCTCAAGGAGGAGCTCGATGAAGATCTTGTCCTTTGTGTCATTTCGTTCTAGTTGATCAGTAGTGGAGCCCAGTTGGGGTCAATCAGGGACCTTGTCGCATTTGGGTTCTTCTTTTATTTTGGCTCCGTAGTCGGACCTTGATTGTATTTGGTTGATGTAATGCTTTATTCATGTAATTGTGTGAAGTGGCGATTGTAATCCAATTATGTATCTCTTTCCCTTATGTATTACATGGGTTGTGTGAAGATTACCTCACTTGCGACATTGCTTTCAATGCGGTTATGCCTCTAAGTCGTGCTTCGACACGTAGGAGATATAGCCGCATCGAGGGCGTTACATTGACGTAGGGTCCAAGTCTCCTGAGTTGTATTCGGTGAGAAAATCATGTTCCCGAAGGTTTCATTTCGTTTGGACTCCGTTTGATATTCCTTTTCTTCGAAACCCTAAAACGGGCAAAAAAACAACAATTCTGGGCGGGGCCTCCGGTTAATAGGTTAGTCCCAAAAATAATATAAAAGTGGATAATAAAGCCCAATATAGTCCAAAACAGTAGATAATATAGCATGGAGCAATCAAAAATTATAGTTACGTTGGAGACGTATCACAGAACAACAGAAACGGGCAGCCATATCAATGTGTGTGCGATATACGACACACAGTTCGCTCCGATGAACTATTTTCTATTAGGAGTGCAACAGAAACAGCTAGCCAGATCAAGGTGTGTGTGATATAGGGCATATGGTTCACTCGGACGAACTGTTTGTGATTAGGAAACACAACAGAAACGGTTCAACTTAACAAGATGTGTGTGATACGTGGCAAACATCTGACTCGGATGAACTGTTTGTGATAAGAAATTACAACACAGACGGTTAATACAGTTAGTTCGTGTGCGATTCTGTGTGTACAAAAAACTTTGAAAAATGCAAACTAGTTGCTTGCGGTGGCTAGGAGTAACGCACATGATGCGTCTGTGAGTACTCATGTGCGATGATTAGTAAGTTACACATACGTTTCCTTATGTTAACACTTGTGTGATAAATAACACGTGGCGGCACTCCAGCGAATGCTTCCCGCTCTCCACATGGGTGAATTGTAAAATCCACGCCTCTTCCCTCAGCTGTTTCCCGCCACCAGCTAACGACTTGCTACATATAAGCCAGGCAGCAACACACTGCCGCGACACTCTGCGCAGATCTAGTCCTCACCCATCTACCATTAGTTATTCCAAGCATGCCAGGCAACGACCAAAGCTCCGACATCAACGCCTACCTGTGTTACATCTTCGGCGAGGAGAACGAGCCGGAGCAGGTGGGGGAGCAAGAGCTTCATCGGCCGGTGCAGGAACCATGGCCCATCGGCAGCGATATCGGCGTGACAGTCCTTGGGAGTACAATCGACATATTGCAGAGGAGGTGTGATGAGCAGTTTGCCATCCACCATGCAAAAGATCCAGAGCTGCTCGGCGGCATGATAGATGACCCACCTGAAGAGCCGCCATCACCAGTGCTCATCGAGAGCCTGATGCCCCGCAAGGAATGGGTAGAGGACCTCTGCAATTCAGTCAAGACAAAGGCAACCTATGGCTTCATCATTGCCCGTAGCGGCCGTGTCAACCTCGATTCCGATGATGTGGTGGCCAGGCTCGAGCACATCCTTGGCAGAGTTGACGTCCCCGATGAAGTAGAACACCGCCAATGTGATATCTTGCGGATGCAGGTGATGGATGGAATTTGCTACCAGGCCAGAGACATGGAAATGGAGCGGTTCCGCGGAGTTGTCATGCGCGCAATTGCACGCTGTCAAGCTCTTCTGTAAGAGGCACAATAGCCCCAAGAGCCTCCCAACGCCAGCAGCTCCGTAAGCGGAGGCGGGTCGAGACACTTGGAGTGAACAGCCGCAAGGGTGCCATGCCAATCATGGAGTCCGAGAAGACCATCGTCGGAAGGCCGCCAGCTCAGCCTTTTAGCTTATATTTTATTATAATTGTATGCATATGTAGGTCGTGAGTGTTCTGGGCCTTGACGCATGTGGCATTTTAAATTATCCTGAATATGTAAGACAATTATTAAGAATTATTAACCGTTGCCATTGTAAATTTGCCTCAACGGTGAGCAGAGCGCGCAGGGACGCCAGCGCGGAGCATGCCACGGCCGACTCAACGGCGAGCAACCACGTGGTCAACCTTCTGCCATCAATAAATTTTGACCTTGTTTCTCATAACATTGCAGATTACAACGCAATAAGTAATTGCAAATCTGTTCGCATATATCAGACTAATATGTGTTCACACTTAGCACCGGGCTATAAAAACTACCCACTCAAAAATTATTTCACAGTTCCTCTCCTCATCACCCACAAAACTGGTCTTTGCAAGTCGTTCCGCCATGACCGGTAGGAGGAGTTTAGGGTGGACATATAACCATGCTGCAAAGACCAAGGCCGCAGAAGCAGTAGAGAGGTCCCGCCGCGAAGCCGCATCCGCAGCAGAGATGTCCCAGCGCGCCGTGGAGCCCTCAAACGAGCTCTCACGGGCACGCGAGGGCTCTCAGAAGTGCATTCGCGGCATCGGCCATCGCGACGAGCCGGCGTTCCTAAAGTCCTTCGCCGCCGCCGACGACATTCTCGCTGGTGTCACTACGCAGCAGGAGCTGGTCGACGACTTGATGAAGCTTCTCAAGATCAGCGATGCCTCAGTTGACAAGGCGACCGGCCTCGTCGAGCAACTCATGGGTGACAATGCGAAGCTCCTCAAGTTGCTCGCCGAGAAGGAGGAGGAGGCCACCGGCTGGAAGATGCTGCATGAGCAGAGCAGTGCCTCGGAGATGATGCTGAAAGCGGTCGTCGAGGAACTGATGGGTCGCTTGAGGAAGCTCCAGATCGAGCGCGAGCAGGAGGTGGAGGAATTTGTGGCTGCTTTCAAGCAAAGTCGTGAGGATTTGAAGGAGCTGGAGGATTTCGTCGCCCGACGATCCATCGACGAGTAGAGACAGTAGCGACCCAGATCATTGTCTGCAATTTCCTTCTTCTCTTGCCCCCGTGTCTTCCGGGCTTTTCCGCATGTGGCATTTTAAATTATCCGGAATATGGAAGACAATTATTATCTGCGCCAATGTAAATTTGTCGTCGTATTATCTGTTGTCATTTTATTTCTAGTCGTATTATTCGTTGCCCTATGTGGAAATTTAAATTAGGGCGGAATACGATTTGAAAACATGAATAAAGCAAATGCTGCCATGGGATCACAAGCAAACACCCTCCGTCCAGGTGCTTTAATTAACCCATTAATGGAGAAGTTGTGAGCGAGGCGGGTGGCGGCTGGTGTATGGAGGTCAAAGAGCTCGCTTCCCGGTGAGCATGGGCGGCCTTACTGCTCGCACGTGTCCCGTCGAGCCTGCGAGGTGGACAGGATGCACGCGTCCCGTCGAGCCTGCGCGGCGGACTGCTCGCATGCATCCCGTCGAGCCTGCATGGCGGACTTCTCGCGCTCGTCCCGTCTAATCAAACAGCTGCACGCACACCACTGAGTATGGTTAAATTTCGACACGGTTAATATAATGCAACCATTTGCGATATTAACGTGTTAGTTTTTTGTTTCAAAAAGGACTTTGTTGGCTACTAATGTGTGTGCCTCTTCTCGAACTGGAAGATTTTTTTACCATGACATATATGTGCCATGTCATGCAACCATGCCATTCATGTTTTTTGGGTGAGTTTTTGATTTACTGGGATTTGAAAACCAAGATTCTCAATGTTTCAGGACGACGACAAGTTTGTAATTCATTCCCATTCCTTAAATGAGACCTAAACATGCACCCAATGACACATGTATGATTTCCCACCCATTTTGCCTCACTGGAGCAAGTGCTTGTAGTTCAAATTTGAATTATGGACTACATTAAATGCGTAGAAAACTTTGTAATTAGTAATATATATACAATGGCCAAACGAACCCTGAACAGTTTCAAATTTCAGCCTGACACTCCTGTTATTCTATGTTGCCTGTGGAAAACAAAGTTCAAGGCGAGAAGAGGCAGCGATTATCGTTTCGCCCAAAAGAGGGGCATGTTTCCCTACCGGAACCATGAGGGTTGCGACATGCTCTGGTTTGTAAGAGGCTTGTAATATAGCTTCGCCCAAATTGGACAATTATATGTACCATGTAGTGACACCATGCCAAGTTTCATGATTTCCTAGTGAGTTTTGGATTTACAGAGATATAAAAACCGAGATTCACAATGTTTGTGGCCAAGCTAGGACGGCGAGACGGTTAAATTCATTCCCATTCGTTCCATGGGACCTAAACATGCACCCTAACGAAACATGTATGTTTTTTCTAGCCATTTTGGTGCACTGGAGCATGTATTTGTAGTTCGGATTTGAATTATGGACATTAAATTGCCTAGAAAACTCAATTAATGAATAAAAAAGGTCAAACGAACCCTGAATAATTTCAAAATTCAGTGCGAATCTCCCATTGTCCCGTGTCGCGTGTAGAAGAAAATACGAGGCTAGAAGAGGGAGTGCGTAACGCCCTCGATGCGGCTATATCTCCCACGTGTCGAAGCACAACTTAGAGGCAGAACCACATTGAAAGCAATGTCGCAAGTGAGGCAATCTTCACAACAACCCATGTAAATAAATAAAGGGGAAAGAGATACATAGTTGGCTTACACTTGCCACGTCACATAAATACATAAATAACATTACATTCATCCAATACACTCAAGGTCTGACTACGGAACCAAAATGAAGAACAACCCCCAAATGCGACAAAGTCCCCGATCGCCCCAACTGGGCACCACTACTGATCATCTGGGAAAGACACGTAGTATCGTCCTGAGTCCTCATCGAACTGCCACTTGAGCTCAATCATATCATCTGGGGTGGTATCATCAGTCCCTACATCTGGTTTTGGAAGTAAACTGTGAGTCACGAGGACTCAACAATCTCACACCCTCGCGATCAAGACTATTTAAGCTTATAGGAAGGGTAAAAGTATGATGTGGAGCTGCAGCAAGCGACTAGCATATATGGTGGCTAACATACGCAAATGAGAGCGAGAAGAGAAGGCAAAGGCGCGGTCGAACAACTATGATCAAGAAGTGATCCTAGAACAACCTACGTCAAGCATTACTCCAACACCGTGTTCGCTTCCCGGACTCCGAGAAGAGACCCTCACGGTTACACACGCGGTTGGTGCATTTTAATTAAGTTAAGTTTCAGGTTATCTACAACCGGACATTAACAAATTCCCATCTGCCCATAACCGCGGGCACGACTTTCGAAAGTTCAAATCCCTGCAGGGGAGTCCCAACTTAGCCCATCACAAGCTCTCACGGTCAACGAAGGATATTCCTTCTCCCAAGACAATCCGATCAGACTCGGCATCCCGGTTACAAGACATCTCGACAATGGTAAACCAGTCCAGCAACACCGCCCGAATGTGCCGACAAATCCCGAGAGGAGCTGCACATATCTCGTTCTCAGGGCACACTCAGATAGGTCAAGCTACGAGTAAAACCAGCCCTCGAGTTTCCCCGAGGTGGCCCCGCAGGCTGCCCATTTCGGACCAACACTCAGAGGAGCACTGGCCCAGGGGATTTAATAAAGATGACCCTTGGGCTCCGGAAATCCAAGGGAAAAAGAGGTAGGTGGCAAATGCTAAAACCAATGTTGAGCATTGCTGGAGGAGTTTTATTCAAGGCGAACTGTCAAGGGGTTCCCATTATAACCCAATCGTGTAAGGAACACAAAATCCGGGAACATAACACCGATATGACATAAACTAGGGCGGCAAGAGTGGAACAAAACACTAGGCATAAGGTTGAGCCTTCCACCCTTTACCAAGTATATAGGTGCATTAAGACAAACAAGATAATATGGTGGTATCCCAACAATAAACATGTTCCAACAAGGAACGATCTCCAAACTTCACCTGCAACTAGCAACGCTATAAGAGGGGCTGAGCAAAGCGGTAACATAGCCAAACAACGGCTTGTTAGGAAAAGGTGGGTTAGAGGTTTGACATGGCAATGTGGGAGGCATGATAAGCAAGTGGTAGGTATCATACCATAGGCATAGCAAAAGAGCGAGCATCTAGCAAGCAAAGATAGAAATGATTTCGAGGGTATGGTCATCTTGCCTGCAAAGTTCTCAGAGTTGCCTTGATCCTCGAAAGCATACTCAACGGGCTCCTCGATCACGTACTCGTCTCCCGGCTCTACCCAAACAAGAACAACAAGAAAAAGGGAACACAATCAACCATGTGCAATGCTCAAGCAACATGATGCAAACATGGTATGATATGTGGGATGTGATATGTGATGCATATGCATGATTTGCAAAGAAATGATATAACCTGGCCTCAACTTGGAAAACCAAGAGTGCCACTGAAAAGGTGAGTTGATTTTGGTCGAAATCGATATAAAGATCACCGAAATCGGATGCACGGTTTGGAAATGGCAAGCAAAACAAATATGGCACCGGTCTACGATAATCAGCACGAGACCATCTAAATGCATCAAGAACAATATGCTACTGCACCCAAACATAGCAACAAAATACATGGCAGGGATCCACTCAATATGCTCGACAAAAGATGAACACTAGCTAAGGCTAATTCACTCATTAACAGGTTCAAACAAGCATGGCAAAAGTGCAAAAGATTACTGGTTACAGACTTGGTGAAAATAACAAGTCAGGAATTTATCATCAGGAAGCAATGTTTAGAGCACGATAACTACATGCTACAGGAACATATCATGGCAAAGTAAAGCATGACATGAAGCTACTCAAAGCATACAACAAAAGTCCCTTAGTGACCATAATCCAAAAGGGATCAGAAAATACAATTGCAAGCATGTGAACATAGCAAAAATATAAACAGATTCAGACTTAGTGAAAAACTGGAGGATGGCAAAACAGATAACGAGTAGGCATGTTTACAAGCTCGATGCACTCACTACGAGGCATTGCATGATAATCTAAGCATACACCCAGCAAGTAGACATGGCATAGAAGCTAGACATGGCAAGAACAACAACATATCATGCACGGATCAACAACAATAAGCCTAGCAAAATTGCAAAACATGTTAACAATCTGTGAGGAACATTTTATAGCAAAAGTAGAGCTCGATTGACTCAAGCTAGGGTGCTCCATAATTGCAAACAAAGACATGGATGGATAGAGCACCACAATATCTACAAAACATCCTTACTGATCATGCTCAAAAGAGGCACGGATCACTAGGAAAAAACATGAACATATGGCATAAAAATAATGACAGGGAAAGGACTTGGTGAAATTCTAAGTCCCTGAAATCAGCAACATTGAGTAAGCTACTTTGCATGCTTGTGCTAGTCACCACAAAGATCACAAAAATACATGGCATACACCCCTGTAAAGATGGCATGGCATATTTCAAAACTCATGTAGAGCTCAGGATCATAGCATGCACACATTAATCATGGCAAAAATGACAAAAAAGCATTTGCTGAAACAGATCTGAAACTATCATCACATATCCCTCTTCCAACAACATTTCAGGCATCAAGATGAGCTCAAATGAAAATGATGCAATGAGGTGAAATGATGTACTCGTCGAGACGAACATTTTGATATGCTACGAATCGGAGCAACGGCGATGAAGTTATGATGCGTCAAAGTATGCATAAAAAACTAGGGTTTCGGGGGAAAGTCAACCGAGATATTTTTAGATCTGATATCCAGATCGGGAGGTACTGTAGCAGCGCGCGTCGCCCGAGGTTCGCCGGAGAAGAGAGGGTCGTCAGAGTAGTGGAAGAAGCTTGTCGGTCGGGGATGAGGTCGCCGGGGCCGGAGGAAGGACGGGGCGGCATCGGCGGTGGTCGGCGCGGTCGCCGGCGCCGGATGGTGGCGCGGGCTCGCCGGAGTGGTCGGTGGCGCAGCGTGCTACGGCGAGGAGGCGGCGGCACCGGCGATGGTCGGTGGCGGTGGGGCGCGCCGGCGGATCGGGGCGGCGCTGCGGAGGAGGGAGAGGCGCGGGGCGGCGCGGGAGCAGAAGGGCCGCGGGGGCTCCCCACGGGCCTCTTTGGGCCGCAGCATCGGCGGGGAAGTGGGGACCGGCCCGGGACACATGGCGCAATCTGGTAGGTCCGGTGGAGCGGGCGGACACGTCCGATGCCCGAATTTTTGTCCGGCGACGGCGGGTGGAGTTTCTCTAGGGTTAGGGGGAGAGGAGACCCGTGTCGTGGATCTAAGTCTGACAGTAGAGTGGGGGGTAGGTATGGAGAGGCAAGGTCCTAAGTATGGAGATGTTGTAAACACAAGAGATGTACGAGTTCAGGCCCTTCTCGGAGGAAGTAAAAGCCCTACGTCTCGGAGCCCGGAGGCAGTCGAGTGGATTATGTGTATATGAATTACAGGGTGCCGAACCCTTCTGCCTGTGGAGGGGGGTGGCTTATATAGAGTGCGCCAGGACCCCAGCCAACCCACGTAATGAAGGGTTTAAGGTACATTAAGTCCGGGGCGTTACTGGTAACGCCCCACATAAAGTGTCTTTACTATCATAAAGTCTACTTAATTACAGACCGTTGCAGTGCAGAGTGCCTCTTGACCTTCTGGTGGTCGAGTGAGTCTTCGTGGTCGAGTCCTTCAAGTCAGTCGAGTGAGTCCCTCGTAGGTCGACTGGAAGGTGATCTCTTCTAAGGGTGTCCTTGGGCAGGGTACTTAGATCAGGTCTGTGGCCCTACCCTAGGTACATGACTCCATCATTAGCCCCCGAATGGATTGAGGCTTGAGTGATGAAGGAGTTGATGTTGTTTCCGATTAGCCTTCGCATACTGGTAGTGCGTTGTTTTGAAAAAAATCTCTTTGTTGAAAGTGAGCAACTTTTCTTCAGTCGACTCGATCCATTCTTTTCCTTCGTCGAGTGATCTTTTGGACTTCGCCGATTTCTGAGCGACGGATCGCAGGAAATCCCGCGTTTGGCAGACCGATCTGTCGTTCGCGGATTCCGCGGGATGCGAAATTTGGGGAAGCGTGCGAAGCGGGGCGGACCGCGGTGTTCGGACGGGACAGGGCATAGACGCCTCGATCCCCGCGCCGCTTTTTTCACCACGTATCGCGTCCGCGTAACTGTTCAGGATATGATTAGATCGACCGGGCCCACCTGTCATCCACTCGGATGGGATCTTATAAATGCGCCCGGCGAGGGTTTTTTGAACAGTGCCTCAGCATTCTCTCTCTGCTCCCTTCGTCTCCGCCCAACGCACTCGCTCTCGCCTCCGCACAACTTCCCCTCACGCGTCCCGCCGGCAGCCATGGTCAAGGAGAAGACGGCGGCGTTGGAACGCGCGAAGAAGGCGTCGGCGACGAAGAAGGCGAATGGGAGATCCACCAGTCGTGGCGGGTCTTCGTCTAGATCTCGCCTGCCGAAAGGCTGGGTCCAGGGAGATTGGATCCAGTCGACCATCACGGAGAAGGATCTCCTCGACATGGCCAACGAGGGCCTGATCCCTCATGGAGCTGCAAGGCTTCCGGGGAAAGAGTGGCAGCCCCAGCCGGAAGAGGGTGAGTGCGTGCTTCTGGCTACCCATGTCGACCGCGGATTTTCTTTGCCGCCGAGCATTTTCTTCCGTGGTTTCTTGAACTTCTTTGGAGCGCAACTCCACCACTTCACCCCGAATTCTATCGCCTATCTTGCCGCGTTTGTGTCCATGTGTGAGAGTTTCCTGGGTTGTCGACCGCATTGGGGTTTGTTCAAGCACATATTCACGTGTCGCTCTTAGACCGTGAAGAAGGCGAGCCCATGCGATGAAAAAACCCGAGTTGTCCAAATGTGTGGGGGTCTGGGGATCCAGGTGAGGAACAAGAGCACCTTCCCAGCCATGACATTTCCCGAGTCAGTCAGAGGCTGGCAGTTGACCTGGTTCTACTGCCAGGATCAGTCGACGCCGGGGCAGTCGAGTGGACTCCCTCAGTTCACCATGGGCCGAGTGAACAAGCCCTCCTCTCTGAAGGTGATTCCGGAGGAGAAAGCTGACGTGAAGATGCTGATGGAGCGTGTAGTTCAGTTGGTTCGGGAGGGAGTGACGGGTATGGATCTCCTGGAGGTTTTCCTTAGGCGTCGTATCCAGCCTCTTCAGTTCCGGAGCCATTGCATGTGGTTGTACTGCGGGACTGAGGATGTGACTCGGGTCAATCCAGAAACAGTCGACGATGCCACTCTGGAAAGGTGGATGGCCGCTGTTACTGGGAACAAGGATAACCCTCGCGGAGCCAGAAGGATTCCTCCACTCGACTGCCACAGTGATCCAAACAAGGTATGTCTGCTCCACTTCCCATTGTATTCTCGTCACATTTATTTCTGTTTTCTCTGCCGATCGGTCGACTGATCTTTGTCTTGATGTCTACCAGACCCTCACTGAGCTGTACTCGATGCCCAACGGAGCACAGGCTCCGACTGAGGAGGGAGAAGCGAGCGGGGGCGAGAGCCAGGAGGAGGAGTGGGACTCGGACGCCGCTGAGGATGATGATGATGATGACGATGATGATGACGATGATGATGATGATGGTGAGGACGAGGAAGAGGAGGAGGAGGAGGTTGCACCACCGCGCTCGGAAAGGCGGTCGAAGCTTGTCCATGACCCTGCGACTGAACGTGGCAAGGGGGTTGCGACTGTCACACAGTCGACCAAGCACCCTCGGACCACCTCTCCGGCGCCGACTGAAAAGGCGTCGAAGCAGCCCAGGGCGGCCCCGTCAAAGCCGACCAAGCTCCTGCCGAAGATGAAGGTGTCCATCCCCACCATATCAGGGTAATCATGCTGCTTAATTCTTCTTGTTTTGTATGAACTTTATCTCTGGTTGGCGCTGGAGTTAGTCGACTGATTCCTTGGAGTTGCAGTGCTGCTACTGCTGAGACCTCAGCCCGGGCTGACGACCATGAGATGGAGGACGCAGCAACCTCAAAACCTGGTACTATACTCTTAACACCGTTTCTAGTCGACTGACTCATGATCTCTGACTCTGATTCTTTTCTGTAGCTCCATCCAATGTTGTTATCACTCTCCCTGATGATGATGAAGATGAGGAACCGCTGAAGCACAGAAGGAGTAGGAAAGCGTCTGCCGGCAGGGTGCTCCAGGATGTGACGGTGCCTGAGACCCTGGTCGCGGAGGAAGAGAACACCACTCGACACACTGTGTCCTTCGCAGATCCGCTGACGAGTGCTCTGCAGCCCTCCCTCTTCACGACGCACCACGTCCCAGAGGACCAAGCTGGCGCCGCGAAGGAGGCGATACGCCAGGCAGGGATCATGATGGAGCAGTTCAAGACCATCCGGGATGCGAGCCAGGCAGCTTACGACGCCAGTTCCGCCCTTCAAAGCAATGTTCAGGTCAGTCGACCACCACTTGTTCTGTTAGGATATGCTATCAAAAACTTTTCTTTCCAGAATTTATAGTAATCACCCACTGGGTGTGTCGATTTAAACTCCGTGTTAGCGGGGGCACGCTGAGTGCACCCACTGGGTGTAGTCCCCAAGGCTAAGGTCGACTGCTGGCAGTCGGCCTTAGGCTTTATAAGTTCAGTCTTTCCGTCATTCGACTATGGCGAATTGATTTCGCAAACCGGTGGGGGCACGCTGAGTGCACCCACTGGGTGTAGTCCCCAAGGCTAAGGTCGACTGCTGGCAGTCGGCCTTAGGCTTTATAAGTTCAGTCTCTCCGTCATTCGACTACGACGAATGGATTTCGCAAACCGGTGGGGGCACGCTAAGTGCACCCACTGGGTGTAGTCCCCGAGACTGTGGTCGACTGCTTGCAGTCGATTACAGTCTTAAAGAATACATCTTGTTGTTTTTTTTTGAGGTCAACTGGTCGATTCTGTCTTCAACAGGATTAGTGGGGGCACGCTGAGTGCACCCACTGGGTGTAGTCCCCGAGACTACGGTCGAATGCTTGTATTCGGCTGTAGTCTTAGAAATGCATGATTTTTCCTGTTCCACTCGGAAGTGAATTATCTTTGACGTTTAGTCGATTGATTCTTCCCAGAGATCCTGTGACCTTGCGGCTCGCTACACTGAGCTGGAAAACAAGCACATTCAGCTCGAGCTGGATTTGAAGCTGGCTCAGGAGAATCTGACGAAGGCAAAGGAGGAGACCAAAGGTATGTTTAGTGAGACCTCGACGACTGCTTTTTCCCTTTATTTGTTTCAAAATCTGATCTTGCTGTAACTTGCAGGTAAGGTGAAGGAGGCCCAACAGAAAAAAGACCTTGAACTAGCTGAGAGGATCAAGCTTGCCGACGAGAAGTTAGCTTCAGTCACCAAGCTTGAACAAGAAAATACCAATCTGAAAGCTGCTCTTGAGAAGAAAAATGATCTGGAGGCCTTCCTGAATGGTCTTGCCAAGAAGCTGTTCCTTATGCTTGAGGGTAAACCTTTATGCTCAACAATCATTTTCAACTGTGATTTTTCCATTCGACCGTTGCCTTGACTCGGTGATCGCCCTTGCAGAATTTTGTCAAGACTTTGAAGAAGAGACTAGCTGGCTGGAACCAAACCTTGACCCCGTCAATTCTCCGGTGGACGACGAAGTTGCCATGAATGTTTTCCGACTGGAGTCCCGTGTCGCAGCTGTCGTGGACTATCTCGCAAGGCTGAAGGTCGCCACATCTTGCATCGACTCAACGCTCTGGCCCTGGGAGACACTCCAGCACGACCTCGAGTCGCTGATGGCTCGCTTGAACACAGTCCCTGGTCGAGTGCAGGAGTGGAAAAAGTCCTCGGCTCGGTGCGGTGCAGATGTTGCTCTGTGTCTGGCCCGAGTCCACTGCAAAGATGCGCGAGAAGACAAGCTGGCGGCCCTCCAGGTGGCCAACACCAAGAAACATGACTTCCGGTCCTTTATGGAAACTTTCATTGCTGCTGCCACTCGGATCGCAGATGGAATTGATCTTGATGAGTTTGTTGCACCTTCCAGCCCTCCACAGGAGGGGTAAAAAACTTCTTTTAAGCTCGACGCTTTAAATTTGCCTCGGTATGCCGAGTGGAGTTGTAACCGATAAACCTTAATAGGCTTAGCGCCTGAGCACTTTCGGTTCCTTTAGGTATCGTTCCGAACTTGAATTCGATGTTTGAATATGATTGCTTTTGGCTTGAAATGTCTTTTGTAGGTTCAAAGCAAGACGCTCACTGCAGTCGACTTATTCCATAATCCACTTAGGCGAGCACTGGGCTGCAGCTAAGCCCCCGAGTGAGAGGTTTGCTCTTCACTTGGTAGGATTTTTATATCTTAGGCGAGCACTGGCCTGCAGCTAAGCCCCCGAGTGAGAGGTTTGCTCTCCACTCCGTAGGATTTTTATATCTTAGGCGAGCACTGGGCTGCATCTAAGCCCCCGAGTGAGAGGTTTGCTCTTCACTCGGTAGGATTTTTATATCTTAGGCGAGCAGTAGGCTGCAGCTAAGCCCCCGAGTGAGAGGTTTTCTCTTCACTCGGTAGGATTTTTATATCTTAGGC
>NC_041384.1:312665793-312686459 GCF_002162155.2 Triticum dicoccoides
CTTAGGCGAGTACTTGGACTGCAGCTAAGCCTCCGAGTGGAAGTCTGGCTTACCACTCGGTAGGATTTTTATATCTTAGGCGAGCACTTGGACTGCAGCTAAGCCCCCGAGTGAGAGGTTTGCTCTTCACTCGGTAGGATTTTTATATCTTAGGCGAGTACTTGGACTGCAGCTAAGCCTCCGAGTGGAAGTCTGGCTTACCACTCGGTAGGATTTTATTTAATCTTAGGCGAAACGGATTCGCAGCTAAGCCTCCGAGTGGGAGTCTGGCTCACCACTCGGTAAGGATTTTTACAAACTTAGGCGAAACGGATTCGCGGCTAAGCCTCCGAGTGGGAGTCTGGCTCACCACTCGGTAAGGATTTTTACAAACTTAGGCGAAACGGATTCGCGGCTAAGTCACCCACTGAGGGGAAAATTTTATTGGACAAAATAAAAAGTGACAAAAATTATGGAGGAACTATGACACTATTATTTTGAAATCCATGAACTACAGGAGTACTTTATTGCAACTCATCCGAGTGATAAACTTAAGTGTAAAATGGGCGGAGTAGTTCCGCGTTCCAAGCTCGGGGCTCGTCGATATTATGTTCGACTTTGTAAAGATGGTACGCCCCATTGTGGAGAACTTTGGTGACGATGAAGGGCCCTTCCCAAGAAGGAGCAAGCTTGTGATGTTTCTTCTGATCCACTCGGAGAACTAAATCTCCTTCCTGGAAGGCTCGACCCCTCACATTTCTGGCGTGGAAATGACGCAAATCTTGTTGGTAGATGGTCGATCGGATCAGAGCCATCTCCCTTTCTTCCTATAAAAGGTCGAATGCGTCCTGCCGCGCTTGTTCAGCTTCTGCTTCGTTGTAGATCTCAACTCGAGGAGCATTGTGGAGAAGATCACTCGGCAAGACTGCTTCAGCTCCGTAGACCAAGAAGAATGGAGTTCTTTCGGTTGACCGATTAGGTGTGGTCCGCAGTCCCCAAAGCACCGAGGGAAGTTCGTCGACCCACGCTCCAGCTACATGCTTGAGATCATGCATCAGTCGGGGTTTCAATCCCTTGAGAATCAGGCCATTGGCTCGCTCTGCTTGTCCATTCGTCTGCGGATGGGCGACTGAAGCGTAGTCGACTCGTGTGCCTTGAGAGTTGCAGAAGTCCCTGAATTACTCCGAGTCAAAGTTCGACCCATTATCCGTAATGATGCTGTGTGGGACTCCATATCTGAATATCAGTTCCCTGATGAAGCTAACAGCAGAACCGGCGTCAAGGTTCTTGATTGGTTTAGCCTCAATCCACTTGGTGAACTTGTCGACTGCCACCAGTACATGCGTGAAGCCACTTCGCCCTGTTCTCAAAGGACCGACCATGTCCAACCCCCATACTGCGAAAGGCCAGACGAGTGGAATGGTCTTCAGAGCTGATGCAGGCTTGTGCGACATATTCGAGTAGAACTGACATCCCTCGCACTTATCCACTATTTCCTTTGCCATCTCATTCGCTTTTGGCCAGTAAAATCCGGCTCGGTAGGCTTTGGCCACGATGGTCCGAGAGGACGCATGATGACCACAGGTTCCCGAGTGGATATCATTAAGGATGATTCGACCTTCTTCTGGTGTTATGCACTTCTGACCAACTCCAGTCGCGCTTTCTCTATATAACTATCCTTTGATTACGGTAAAGGCTTTAGATCGACGGACGATCTGTCGAGCCTCTTCCTCATCCTCCGGAAGCTGTTTTCTCAGGATATACGCGATATACGGAACTGTCCAGTCGGGGATGACTACCAAGACCTCCATGACCAAGTCGACCACTGCTGGGACTTCAACCTCAGTCGGATCTGTGGCACTGTTGGGCTGTGGAGCTTCTTCGGTGAAAGGATCTTCTTTGACTGACGAAGTGTGGATATGCTCCAAGAACACACCACTCGGAATGCCTCCTCTCTTGGAACCTATCTTTGCTAGATCATCAGCTGCTTGATTTTTCAGTCGGGGTATATGATGGAGCTCCAACCCCTCGAACTTCTTTTCCAGCTTCCTCACTGCACTGTAGTATCCAGTCATGGCTGGGCTTCTCACGTCCCACTCCTTCATCACTTGGTTGACCACTAAATCTGAATCGCCATAGACCATCAGGCGACGGACGCCGAGTGAAATGGCCATGCGCAATCCGTATAAGAGGGCCTCATACTCTGCCTCATTGTTGGAGGAATCAAAGTGAATCTGGAGCACATATCTGAGCTTATCTCCTCTGGGGGAAACCAGGACAACCCCAGCACCGAAACCATTCAACATCTTAGAGCCATCAAAAAACATGGTCCAATGCTCCGAGTGAACTTCAGTCGGCTGCTGCTGTTCAATCCACTCGGCGAGGAAATCTGCTATTGCCTGGGACTTAATGGCTTTCTTTGCCTCAAACTTGATATCAAGGGGAAGAAGTTCAATCGCCCATTTCGCCACTCGACCAGTTGCATCTCTGTTGTGCAAAATCTCTGATAGTGGAGCGTCGCTGACGACTGTGATGGAATGATCAGAGAAATAATGAGCAACCTTCTTTGTGGTCATGTATATTCCATACACAAGCTTCTGATAATGAGGATATCTCTGCTTGGATGGAGTCAAGACTGCAAACAAATAATACACTGGGCGCTGAACTTTGAAAGCTTTTCCTTCCTCTTCCCGCTCGACCATAAGCACTGTACTGACGACTTGTCCTGTGGCTGCGATATAAAGCAACAGAGGCTCTTTGCTGATTGGAGCAGCAAGCACCGGCTGGGTGGAGAGCAGAGCTTTTAGCTCGGCAAATGCTGCATCAGCTTCTGGAGTCCACTCGAACTTGTCTGCCTTCTTCATCAGTCGGTAAAGAGGCAATGCCTTTTCACCGAGTCGTGAGATGAATCGACTTAATGCGGCCAAGCGTCCAGTAAGCTTCTGGACATCGTGCACTCGCACAGGGCGTTTCATTCGGAGAATAGTGCCGATCTTTTCTGGATTAGCGTCGATCCCTCGCTCGGAAACGAGAAAACCGAGTAACTTGCCACCAGGAACTCTGAATGTGCACTTTGATGGATTGAGCTTGATATCATACCTTCTGAGGTTGGCAAATGTTTCGGCGAGGTCAGCAAGCAGGTCGGAACCTTTTCGTGACTTGACGACGATATCATCCATATACGCTTCCACATTCTGACTGATTTGAGTGAGTACACACTTCTGAATCATTCGCATAAATGTGGCTCCGGCATTCTTGAGACCGAATGGCATGGTGATATAGCAGAAGCACCTGAATGGAGTGATGAAAGCTGTTTTTACCTCGTCGGGTCCGTACAGACGGATCTGGTGGTACCCGGACTAGGCGTCTAGAAAAGACAATCTCTCGCATCCTGCGGTCGAGTCAACAATTTGATCTATGCGAGGGAGAGGAAAATGATCTTTCGGGCAGGCCCGGTTGATGTGCTTGAAATCAATGCACATTCGGAGCGATTTGTCCTTCTTAGGAACCATGACGACATTAGCGAGCCACTCGGAGTGGTATATCTCTCGGATAAATCCTGCCGCCAACAGTCGAGCCACTTCCTCACCAATGGCTTTTCTCTTCTGGACGGCGGACCGCCGAAGATGCTCTTTGACTGGTTTTGCTGATGAGTCGACTCTTAGGCGATGCTCAGCCAGTCCCCTGGGAACACCTGGCATGTCAGCGGGCTTCCATGCAAAAATGTCCCAGTTCTCACGGAGGAACTGGATGAGCGCTTCTTCCTATTTCGGGTCGAGTGTTGTGGAGATGTGGGTCGGAGCTGGATCGGGGTCGGTCGGGTGAATGTGAACAGGCTTCGTCTCACCGGACGACTGAAATGCAGATTCTGTGGCGGGTTTCTTGGATCGCAGCAAATCACTCGGATCTGCGTTTTGCTTGTATTCTTCGAACTCGACCGCTGTCACCTGGGAATCAGCAATCTTTGAGCCCTTCTGAAAGCACTCTTCTGCCTTTTTCCGATCACCGGTGACAGTGATCACTCCTTTGGGGCCGGGCATCTTCAATTTGAGGTACACGTAACATGGTCGAGCCATGAACCGTGCATAAGCTGGTCTCCCCAAAATGGCGTGATATGCACTCTGAAAATCCACGACCTCAAACGCCAACTTCTCTTTGCGAAAATGTTTTGAATCACCAAACACCACGTCCAGAGCTATTTGGCCGAGTGACTCGGCTTTCTTCCCTGGTATAACTCCATGAAAGCTCATGTTACTGGTGCTCAGTCGGGACATCGGAATGCCCATTCCTTTCAGTGTGTCTGCATACAGCAAATTCAGCCCGCTACCACCGTCCATCAGCACTTTTGTCAGTCGAGTGCCTTCGACAACTGGATCGACCACCAAAGCTTGCCTCCCAGGGGTGGCAATATGAGTCGGGTGATCAGATTGGTCGAATGTGATGGGTGTTTGGGACCATTTCAGATAATTTGCTTTTGCTGGGGTAACCATGTTCACCTCGCGGTTAATGACTTTCAATCGACTCTTGCTTTCCACATCTGCAAAGATCATCAGAGTGGAGTTGACATGCGGATATCCTTCCTCACTGTCCTCCTTGTCTTCGACCTTGTCCGACTCCTTTTCCTTGTCTTTAGACTGTTTTCCTTGAAACTGCTGGATCAGGAGTCGACATTGGCGAGTGGTATGCTTTGGGTAAATGATATTCCCTTCTTCGTCTTTCTTCGTGTGGATGTGACACGGCATATCCATCACGTCGTTCCCTTCTTTATCCTTTACCTTCTTAGGGTTCCAGGATCCTTTTGGTTTCCCTTTAAACTTTCCATGAGCCACGGCCAGAGCCTCTCCAGGAGCTGCCGGTTCAGCCTTCCGCTTCTGTTTCCGACTGGTGTTTCCCTTCTCCGACTGGCTCGGCTTGTGCTTGCCGCTTCGGAGTCGGTCTTCTTCTTCACCGTTGGCGTACTTGGTAGCAATTTCCATCATCCGACTCAAGGTCATGTCTCCGGTTCGACCAAATTTCAAAATCAATTCTCTGTTCTTGACACCATCCTTGAAGGCGCAGACTGCCTGATGATCAGACACATTCTCCATAGTATGGTGCAAAGTGATCCATCTCTGAATATACTCCCTGAGAGTCTCATTGGTCTTCTGCACGCAGACTTGCAGCTCCGTCAATCCAGCCGGTCGCTTGCAAGTTCCTTCAAATGTTCTGACAAACACTCAGGACAGATCTTCCCAAGTGTAAATACTGCTAGGAGGTAACTGATTCAACCACGCTCTGGCAGAACCTTCCAACATGAGGGGCAAATGCTTCATGGCCACCTCGTCATTCCCACCACCAATCTGAACTGCCACTCGGTAGTCCTCAAGCCAAGTTTCAGGCTTAGACTCACCGGTGAACTTGCTGACTCCTGTTGCCAACCTGAAATTGGGAGGAATCACTGCGGCTCTGATAGCTCTGCTGAAACATTCTGGACCAGAAACGTGCACTCGACTGCTCGTGGGCGCATCTCTGTCGAGTCCACCTCGATGGGCTCTGTTCTGGTCGACCAAGCCTTGCACGATAATGGATCGCGCGTCGAAGCCTGGTTCTTTGGGGTCGACTGGAACTCTTCGCCCCGCACTGAGCTGACGTCTGTCATCTTGCTGCTGAGGAGCGTAAGACCCACCCCTCGGAGGGGAAGTGGGCACTCGACGCCTATCATCTCGGTCGTGTCGGTCTCCATATTGGTCTCGCCGATTCTCGCGCCCTTCACGCCGCGGAGGCGATCTGGGACTGTGAGCCGACTGAACCGTATTCGCAGCGACGGATCGACTGTGAATTCTGTTGCGCGACTGCGACACGGCTGAATTCTGATCTCTTGCTGCCCGGAGCAGATCCCTGATCTGCATCAAGCCTCTGCCAGCTTCCGACTGAGAGGGCTGGATGGACTCTGCTATACGGGTCGCAGCTGCTAAATTCTGGATTGGGGTTCGATATACCTGAGTCGGCGGGAAGAGTTGACGTCGACTGGCGTCGGGAACTCGTTGCCGCGCGCGCACGTCGAGTGCTCACTGAAGATTCTCCAGGCGAGCGCGTTGGGCCAAATTGGCCAAACATGCCTCCTCCAAGGCGCGAGCCTCGGGGGTTTCTCCTGCGATGGGAGTATGCAGGGCATCCATGTTCCTGCGGCGAAGTTCCTCTCTTTGCAGAGAGTCGAGTGGCTCGGGCTGGTACTCTTCGTGGTCTCGTGCGGGGTCGCCTCCGTCGCCTGCCCCACCATCACGGGCGAAGCCAGGGGGGCTGCGAGGCCCGTCGACCATCAAGATTTCCGCCGCTGGATCACTGCTATCGCATTCGGATGCAGTCTCTACGGAGCCAGTTGACAGATCGAACAGGCCGTAGAGAGATTCGTCGGGCTCGATTGCCGCAACTTGGGTGGTGGCCGTCTGGCGAGCCACCGCGTGTCTCACCCACCGCTGAAGCCTCGACCGACCCGAGCGCTTGCGCTGGCGGGAGACCGGGAGGGTGGTCGATAGGGGAGTCGACCGATATGGGGTCGACGGTTGCCGCAGCAGAACGCCACGGACACATGCGCGAAAATGCGTCGCACCGCAGACGGGGAGCGCATCGACGTCGAGTGGAGCCTCCTGGAGCCAGGCGGAGTCGTCGGCAACGAAGGTGAGAGCACCGAGACGAATCTCTCAACCCTCGACCAAAACTCCAGCAGCTACCATGATGAAAGTACTCGGAAGAATCGCAACTTCTCCACAAAATCGCTAAAACACCGGCCCCACGGTGGGCGCCAACTGTCGTGGATCTAAGTCTGACAGTAGAGTGGGGGGTAGGTATGGAGAGGCAAGGTCCTAGCTATGGAGAGGTTGTAAACACAAGAGATGTACGAGTTCAGGCCCTTCTCGGAGGAAGTAAAAGCCCTACGTCTCGGAGCCCGGAGGCGGTCGAGTGGATTATGTGTATATGAATTACAGGGTGCCGAACCCTTCTGCCTGTGGAGGGGGGTGGCTTATATAGAGTGCGCCAGGACCCCAGCCAACCCACGTAATGAAGGGTTTAAGGTACATTAAGTCCGGGGCGTTACTGGTAACGCCCCACATAAAGTGTCTTTACTATCATAAAGTCTACTTAATTACAGACCGTTGCAGTGCAGAGTGCCTCTTGACCTTCTGGTGGTCGAGTGAGTCATCGTGGTCGAGTCCTTCAAGTCAGTCGAGTGAGTCCCTCGTAGGTCGACTGGAAGGCAATCTCTTCTAAGGGTGTCCCTGGGCAGGGTACTTAGATCAGGTCTATGACCCTACCCTAGGTACATGACTCCATCAACCCGGAATTTGGAATGGGGGGCTATTTATAGAGGTAGAGGGAGCTAGGAAGCTCCAAATGAGGTGCGGTTTGCGGCCACGCGATCGTGATCGAATGGCCTAGGTGATGGAGGGGTTTTTGGTGGGTTTTGGGCCACTTTGGAAGGGTGTTGGGCTGCAACACACACGAGGCCTTTTCGGTCCCTCGGTTAACCGTTGGAGTATCAAACGAAGTCCAAGTGTACGAAACTTGACAGGTGGTCTACCGGTAGTAAACCAAGGCCGCATGGCAAGTCTCGGTCCAATCCGAAAACGTTTAACACCCGCACACGAAAAGAGGTAGAAAGGACCACGGGAGGACATAGGAGCGCCGGAATGCAAAACGGACAACGGGGAAAATGCTCGAATGCATGAGACGAACACGTATGCAAATGCAATGCACATGATGACATGATATGAGATGCATGACAAAGACAAAACACACGGAGACAAAAACCCGACAACGAGGAAATAGAATAACTTAGTGTCTGAAAAGGCAAGAGTTGGAATACAATTAAGGTAGGTTACATCCGGGGTGTTACAACACTCCACCACTACGAAAGGATCTCGTCCCGAGATCTAGGACTGGAAAAACTCTGGGTACTCAGAATGGAGGTGATCCTCGCGTTCCCAGGTGGCTTCACGGTCGGAATGATGTGACCACTTGACTTTGAGGAATTTGATAGACTTGTTGCGAGTCTTGCGCTCAGTTTCTTCGAGAATAGCAACTAGGTGCTCATGATAAGATAGGTCTTCTTGGAGATCAATGTCTTTGAAGTTGACGGTGCGGTCAGGAGTCTTGAAACACTTGCGGAGTTGAGAGACATGAAACACGCCGTGCACGTTTGCAAAGTTGGATGGAAGCTCAAGTTGATAGGCGAGATCGCCTCTCTTGCTGACGATCTTGAAAGGACTCACGTATCTAGGGGAAGCTTCCCTTTGATACCGAAGCGACGAGTACCTTTTATTGGAGAGACGCGGAGGTAGACATGGTCTCCGATCTCAAAAGCCAAGTCACGATGCTTGCTATCATAGTAACTCTTCTGGCTTGATTGCGCGGCTTTGAGATTATCACAAATGACTTTGCACATCTCTTCTGCCTTTGTGATCAAGTCATTGCCAAGAAGTTGACGTTCACCAGTCTTTGACCAGTTAAGAGGAGTACGACACTTCCTGTCATAGAGAATTTCAAATGGGGCCTTGCCCGAACTCGCTTGGAAGCTGTTGTTGTAGGAGAACTCAGCATATGGAAGACAATCTTCCCACTTCATACCGAAAGAGATGACGCAAGCCCTGAGCATATCTTCAAGAATTTGATTTACTCGCTCGACTTGGCCACTAGTTTGAGGATGAAAATCTGTGCTGAAGCGAATGTTGGTGCCCATGGCCTTCTGAAAAGAATCCCAGAACTTCGAGGTGAAGATGCTGCCACGATCTGAAGAGATCAACTGCGGAATGCCGTGAAGCGAGACAATCCTGGAGGTATATAGCTCTGCCAATTGAGCTGTTGTGATAGATTCTTTGATAGGAAGGAAATGAGCCACTTTAGTGAGCTTGTCGATGACAACGAAGATAGCATCATTGCCACGCTTGGACTTTGGAAATCAAGTCACGAAGTCCATCTCAATATGGTCAAACTTCCATTCTGGAATGGCAAGAGGTTGGAGGAGACCAGCTGGTCGTTGGTGTTCTGCTTTCACTCTTCTGCAGACATCACATTCATTCACGAACTAAGCAATCTCACGCTTCATTTGAGTCCACCAATACGACTGCTTGAGGTCCTGGTACATCTTTGTACTTCCAGGGTGAATAGAGAGGAGTGAATTGTGAGCCTCGTTCATAATGACTTTACGGAGGTAACCTTTAGGCACAACAATGCGATCCTCGAAGAATAGAGTATCCTTGTCATCAAGACGATAGCACTTGTACTTGGGTTGACTCTTGGCAATCCCAATCTTCACCTTCTTCACCATAGCATCAAGAAGTTGAGCCTCGCGAATCTGATCTTCCAAAGTAGGAGAGACTTGGAGGTTGGAGAGGAAACCTTGAGGTACAACTTGCAGATTGAGTTTGCGGAAAGCTTCACAAAGCTCGGGTTGGTAAGGCTTGATAATCAAACTGTTGTAGTAAGCCTTCCTGCTCAATGCGTCAGCAATTACATTGGCCTTGCCCGGAGTATATTCGATACTCGGATTATACTCTTGAATCATTTCGACCCAACAAGTCTGCCTGAGGTTGAGATTAGGCTGAGTAAAGATGTACTTGAGACTCTTATGATCAGTGAAGATGTCCACTTTTCTACCCAATAAGAGATGTCTCCAAGTTAAAAGAGCATGGACAACTGTCACCAACTCGAGGTCATGAGTGGGGTAGTTCTTTTCATTGGGCTTCAACTGGCAAGAGGTATAGGCCACAACTTTCTTCTCTTGCATCAACACTGCACCAAGACCTTGAAGGGAAGCATCACAGAAGACCTCAAACAATTTGGATTCATCAGGAGGAGTCAGAACTGGAGCAGTGACTAACTTCTCTTTCAGGGTGTTGAAAGCGATGTCACACTTAGGAGACCATACGTACTTCACGTGCTTCTGGAGAAGGTTGGAAAGAGGCTTCACGATCTTAGAGAAGTTCTCAACAAACCTTCGACAATAGCTTGCGAGCCCAAGGAAGCTGCGGAGTTGCTTCACGTTCTGAGGTGGTTCCCAATTCACAATTGCAGACACCTTCTCAGTATTAACCGCTATGCCCTTGGCAGAGATGATATGTCCAAGGTAGAGAACCTCATCGAGCCAAAACTCGCACTTTGAAAACTTGGCATAGAACTGATGTTCTCTGAGTTTATCCAGCACCAAACACAAGTGCTTGGCATGATCCTCCTTGTTCTTGGAAAAGACCAAAATGTCATTGAGGTAGACCAAGATGAAGTCATTTGTATAGGCGTTGAAGATGAAGTTCATCATGCGAGAGAATGTTGGCGGAGCGTTGACGAGGCCGAAATACATGACAGTGTATTCATATGAACCATAGCTTGTTCTGAATGCTGTCTTGGGGATATCTTCTTCACGAATGCGAATCTGGTGATAGCCCATACGGAGATCAAGCTTGGAGAATACTTGAGCACCTTTGAGTTATTCAAACAGCTCATTGATGTTGGGAAGTGGGTACTTGTTTTTTATGGTCTTCTTGTTCAATGGACGGTAGTCGACACAAAGTCGGTCTGTTCCGTCCTTCTTCTTCACAAAAAGAACTCCACAACCCCACGGAGAAGAACTAGGTCGGATGAGACCCATTTTCTCTTGAATATCGAGTTGTTTCTTCAGTTCCTTCAACTCTTCAGGTCCAAGCTTGTAAGGACGTTTGCAAACAGGTTCCGTGCCAGGCTCAAGATCAATGAAGAATTCAACTGGCCGGTGCGGAGGCATTACTGGAAGTTCTTCTGGAAAGACATCTTGATATTCGCAAACAACTGGAATTTGAGAGATGGCATCCAGCTCGCCCTTCTCATTGAGAGAAAACAGTTGGATGGTATCATCACGAGCGGCGAAGACAATAACATCCTCAGACGAATGAGTCAATTGAATCTGCCTGGCAGCACAATCAAGATGAGCCTTGTGCTTAGAAAGCCAATCCTTTCCAAGAATAAGATCGATATTCGAGTCACCCAGAACAATAGGAGAAGCTAGAAATTTGTAGTCGCCCAACGTGATAGTAACATCCGGGACGCAGATATTAGCTGTCATTTGCTTGCCCGGGGACACGATTTGTAAAGATCTTTGCAAATACTGATAATCGCACTCATACTTTGATGCAAAAGCTTTAGAAATGAAGCAATGTGATGCACCAGTGTCAAAAAGAACTTCTGCAAGAACATCGTTAACAGGAAGGTTACCCATTATGACTTCTGACGAGTCCTCTGCCTGAGCTGCATTCACCATGTTGACCTTGGCGTGCTTGGGGTTATGCTTGACCACTGCGGTACTGACAGATCTCACAGGAGGAGGACGAGGAAGATGCCTCTGATTGAAGCATTTATTGGCATAGTGACCCTTCTGCTGACACTTGTTGCACGTGACCTCTGAGAGCGGATGGTGATACGGAGCACTTGATCTTGGAGATTGAGACAAAGTCTTGTTCTGAAAGCCTGGGTTGGGTGGGTGGGAAGATCCATTGCCACCTTTGCTCTTCTGCTGATAAGGCTGACAGAATGGAGGAGGAGGTAGCCAATACTTTTGCTACTTAGCCACTTGAGTTGAGGAAGAAGGAGTAGCATCTCTGACTCGCTTCTTGGAAGCATCGCACTTGAGTTGAGCAGTCTCTTGCTTCATTGCCATATTGTAGAACTCATCGTACTTCTTCGGCTCAAAAATGACGAGAGCTAGTTAGAGATCTTCTCTGAGGCCACTCCTGAACTGATATATCATGCTCTTCTCGTCAGGGATGTCCTGCTTGGCGAAACGAGCGAGCCTCTGGAACAGAATGTTATACTGGTAAATAGACAAGCTGCCTTGCTTCATGTTGCGGAATTCCTCACGCTTACTTTCAACAACACTCTGAGGAATGTGATGAGCTTTGAAGTCTTGACGGAATTCATCCCAGGTAATCACACGGCCTCCTCTGGAATCTTTGTATTGCTGAAACCATTCTGCAGCTTGGTCTTTGAGTTGGAAGGAGGCAAACTTGACAAAGTCCTCAGGCCTGACGTTGCTGCACTCGAAATGCTTGCAGATATCCACAAGCCAATCATCAGCTTCTGAGGCCTCGACACAGTTGCTGAAGGTCTTTGGCTGGTTAGCGAGGAACTGGTTGAGTGTAGCAAACTGATTCTGATTGTTGCCATGGCCATGATTCCCTTGGTTGCGCTCTTGTAGAATTTGCAGGATCAGCTGCGTGTTTGCATTGGTAGCGGCCATCACAGCTTGCCATGCCTCCGGAGGTGGAGGTGGTGGTGGCGGATCAGGATTCGGAGTCATGCGCGTTGGAGGAGCCATCCTGGAGAGGGTGACATCCATTAGCATCTTGACATACAAATATTGAAGCTGAATCAAATGGATTGAAATTGCAACATATAGCCTTCACATCCGAACAAAATGAAAGAATGCATTCCAATTGAAATGGTCACATTTCCATAAATTGAGAAGCCACTTAGATAGAGGTAGAAGAATAAAATAACAAGGTACGGACAAGAACAAATACTTGGTGAGGATTACCCAATCACAAACCAAATATCCGCGGAAGAAATTCTAGAGCTATATGAATTCCCACCTATGAAACTCCCGAACCTTTCCGGTTATGCAATCAAGTGTTGGGGATACGGGGGAAGCATAATATCTCACCCAAAGCTAGCAAATCCTACATCCATCTGTATCCATCCTTCAACACATAACCAAGAAACCTTCGGAAATCATTTACCTCAACCTTTGAAAAGCATCCGTTATATGAGTTATGGCAATACTCCCGAACTCCCGCCCCAGTACTGGGTGGCGTCGAGGTTATCTCACCAACAACTGCATAAAAGAGATTTTCGATGTCGGCAAAACTTAGGTATTCCAGAATCTCAATGATAAAATTGTGACGACAACACCTCGGAGCTCAACTCCCCGGGACACTGCCACAACCCCTAAATGTCAGGAGGCACCAAGAACAATGTTCTCGTCACAAAACCATCGAAATGATTCCAAGATACCCGCGTGATCCTAAAATTTTTTAGTGAAATTTGAGAAGAGAAGAGTCAAAACTCTACGTCAGGATGCCTCACCAGAGCGACGGAGGGACTGAGGAGTAAAAAGAAGTCCTACTCTCCGATATATATAATCCTAAATGACTCAAAACATTTTTCTAGACTCAACAACGCCAGCGATTCGATCAAGCAAGGGACTCCTAAGGTCGGGGAAGGCTCCGATTACCAACTTGTAACGCCCTCGATGCGGCTATATCTCCCACGTGTCGAAGCATGACTTAGAGGCATAACCACATTGAAAGCAATGTCACAAGTGAGGTAATCTTCACAACAACCCATGTAAATAAATAAAGGGGAAAGGGATACATAGTTGGCTTACACTCGCCACGTCACACAAATACATAAATAACATTACATTCATCCAATACACTCAAGGTCCGACTACGGAACCAAAATGAAGAACAACCCCCAAATGCGACAAAGTCCCCGATCGCCCCAACTGGGCACCACTACTGATCATCTGGGAAAGACACGTAGTATTGTCCCGAGTCCTCATCGAACTGCCACTTGAGCTCAGTCATATCATCTGGAGCGGTATCATCGGTCCCTGCATCTGGTTTTGGAAGTAAACTATGAGTCACGGGGACTCAACAATCTCACACCCTCACGATCAAGACTATTTAAGCTTATAGGAAGGGTAAAAGTATGACGTGGAGCTGCAACAAGCGACTAGCATATATGGTGGCTAACATACACAAATGAGAGCGAGAACAGAAGGCAAAGGCACGGTCGAACAACTATGATCAAGAAGTGATCCTAGAACAACCTACGTCAAGCATTACTCCAACACCGTGTTCGCTTCCCGGACTCCGCCGAGAAGAGACCCTCACGGTTACACACGCGGTTGGTGTATTTTAATTAAGTTAAGTTTCAGGTTATCTACAACCGGACATTAACAAATTCCCATCTGCCCATAACCGACTTTCGAAAGTTCAAATCCCTGCAGGGGAGTCCCAACTTAGCCCATCACAAGCTCTCACGGTCAACGAAGGATATTCCTTCTCCCAAGACAATCCTATCCGACTCGGCATCCCAGTTACAAGACATCTCGACAATGGTAAAACAAGTCCAGCAACACCGCCTGAATGTGCCGACAAATCCCGATAGGAGCTGCACATATCTCGTTCTCAGGGCACACTCAGATAGGTCAAGCTACGAGTAAAACCAGCCCTCGAGTTTCCCTGAGGTGGCCCCGTAGGCTGCCCATTTCGCACCAACACTCAGAGGAGCACTGGCCCAGGGGGTTTAATAAAGATGACCCTTGGGCTCGGGAAACCCAAGAGAAAAATCGGCTAGGTGGCAAATGGTAAAACCAATGTTGGGCATTGCTAGAGGAGTTTTATTCAAGGCGAACTATCAAGGGGTTACCATTATAACCCAACCGTGTAAGGAACGCAAAATCCGGGAACATAACACCAATATGACGTAAACTAGGGCGGCAAGAGTGGAAAAAAACACCAGGCATAAGGCTGAGCCTTCCACCCTTTACCAAGTATATAGGTGCATTAAGATAAACAAGATAATATGGTGATATCCCAACAATAAACATGTTCTAACAAGGAACGATCTCCAAACTTCACCTGCAACTAGCAACACTATAAGAGGGGCTGAGCAAAGCGGTAACATGGCCAAACAACGGTTTGCTAGGACAAGGTGGGTTAGAGGTTTGACATGGCAATGTGGAAGGCATGATAAGCAAGTGGTAGGTATCGTAGCATAGGCATAGCAAAAGAGCGAGTATCTAGCAAGCGAAGATAGAAATGATTTCGAGGGTATGGTCATCTTGCCTGCAAAGTTCTCAGAGTTGCCTTGATCCTCGAAAGCATACTCAACGAGCTCCTCAATCACGTACTCGTCTCCCGGCTCTACCCAAACAAGAACAACAAGCAAAAGGGAACACAATCAACCACGTGCAATGCTCAAGCAACATGATGCAAACATGGTATGATATGCGGGATGCGATATGTGATGCATATGCATGATTTGCAAAGAAATGATAGGACCTGGCCTCAACTTGGAAAACCAAGAGTGCCACTGAAAAGGTGAGTTGATTTCGGTCGAAATCGATATAAAGATCACTGAAATCGGATGCACGGTTTGGAAATGGCAAGCAAAACAAATATGGCACCGGTCTGCGATAATCAGCACGAGACCATCTAAATGCATCAAGAACAACATGCTACTGCACCCAAACATAGCAACAAAATATATGGCAGGGATCCACTCAAGATGCTCGACAAAAGATGAACACTGAGCTAAGGCTAATTCACTCATTAACAGGTTCAAACAAGCATGGCAAAAGTGCAAAAGATTACTGGTTACAGACTTGGTGAAAATAACAAGTCAGGAATTTATCATCAGGAAGCAATGTTTAGAGCACAATAACTACATGCTACAAGAACATATCATGGCAAATCAAAGCATGACATGAAGCTACTCAAAGCATACAACAAAAGTCCCTTAGTGACCATGATCCAAAAGGGATCAGAAAATACAATTGCAAGCATGTGAACATAGCAAAAATATAAACAGATTCAGACTTAGTGAAAAACTGGAGGATGGCAAAACAGATAACGAGTAGGCATGTTTGGGAGCTTGATGCACTCACTACGAGGCATTGCATGATAATCTAAGCATACACCCAGCAAGTAGACATGGCATAGAAGCTAGACATGGCAAGAACAACAACATAGCATGCACGGATCAACAACAATAAGCCTAGCAAAATTGCAAAACATGTTAACAATCTGTGAGGAACATTTTATAGCAAAAGTAGAGCTCGATTGACTCAAGCTAGGGTGCTCCATAATTGCAAACAAACACATGGATGGATAGAGCGCCACAATATCTACAAAACATCCTTACTGATCATGCTCAAAAGAGGCACGGATCACTAGGAAACAACATGAACATATGGCATAAAAATAATGACAGGGGTGGACTTGGTGAAATTCTCAGTCCCTGAAATCAGCAACATTGAGTAAGCTACTTTGCATGCTTGTGCTATTCACCATAGAGATCACAAAAATACATGGCATACACCCCTGTAAAGATGGCATGGCATATTTCAAAACTCATGTAGAGCTCAGGATCATAGCATGCACACATTAATCATGGCAAAAATGACAAAAGTGCAATTGTTGAAACAGATCTGAAACTATCATCACATAGCCCTCTTCCAACAGCATTTCGGGCATCAAGATGAGCTCAAATGAAAATGATGCAATGAGATAAAATGATGTACTCGTCGAGACGAACATTTTGATATGGTACACGCACGAATCGGAGAAACGGTGATGTAGTTATGATGCGTCAAAGTATGCATAAAAAACTAGGGTTTCGAGGGAAAGTCAACCGAGATATTTTTAGATCTGAGATCCAGATCGGGAGGTACTGTAGCAGCGCGCGTCGCCCGAGGTTCGCCGGAGAAGAGGGGGTCGCCGGAGTAGTGTTAGAAGCTCACCGGCCGGGGATGAGGTCGCTGGGGTCGAAGGAAGGACGGGGCGGCGTCGGCGGTGGTCGGCGTTGTCGCCGGCGCCGGATGGTGGCGCGGGCTTGCCGGAGTGGTCGGTGGCGCGGTGTGCTGCAGCGAGGAGGCGGCAGCACCGGTGATGGTCGGTGGCGGCGGGGCGCGCCGGCGGATCGGGGCGGCGCTGCGGAGGAGGGAGAGGCGCGGGACGGCGCGGGAGCAGACGGGCCGCGGGGGCTCCCCGCGGGCCTCGGCGGGCCGCAGCGTCGGCGGGGAAGTGGGGACCGGCCCGGGACACGTGGCGCGATCCGGTAGGTCCGGTGGAGCGGGCGGACACGTCCGATGCCCGAATGTTTATCCGGCGACGGCGGGTGGAGTTTCTCTAGGGTTAGGGGGAGAGGAGACCCGGAATTTGGAATGAGGGGCTATTTATAGAGGTAGAGGGAGCTAGGAAGCTCCAAATGAGGTGCGGTTTGCGGCCACGCGATCGTGATCGAATGGCCTAGGTGATGGAGGGGTTTTTGGTGGGTTTTGGGCCACTTTGGAAGGGTGTTGGGCTGCAACACACACGAGGCCTTTTCGGTCCCTCGGTTAACCGTTGGAGTATCAAACGAAGTCCAAGTGTACGAAACTTGACAGGCGGTCTACCGGTAGTAAACCAAGGCCGCATGGCAAGCCTCGGTCCAATCCGAAAACGTTTAACACCCGCACACAAAAAGAGGTAGAAAGGACCACCGAAGGACATAGAAGCGCCGGAATGCAAAACAGACAACGGGGAAAATGCTCGAATGCATGAGACGAACACGTATGCAAATGCAATGCACATGATGACATGATATGAGATGCATGACAAATACAAAACACACGGAGACAAAAAACCGACAACGAGGAAATAGAATAACTTAGTGTCAGAAAAGGCAAGAGTTGGAATACAATTAAGGTAGGTTACATCCGGGTAGAGTGATTATTGTTTGGCCCACAAGGGGACACGTTTCCCTATCGAAACCACGAGGGTTCTTGAGACAGGCTCCGGTTTGTAAGAGGTTTGTAATCCCAAATTGGCAATGTTTTTACCACGACATATATGTGCCATGACGTGACACCATGCCACCTTTGATGACTTTCTGGTGAGTTTTGGATTTATGGGGACTTAAAAACCGAGATTCGAAATGTTTGAGGACGAGCCAGGACACCGGTACGGTTGTAATTCGTTCCCATTCCTGGCATGGGACCTAAACATGCACCCAAGAACACATGTATAGTTTTTCTAGCCATTTCGGTGAACTGGAGCATGCATTTGTAGTTCAGATTTGAATTATGGACATGAAATGCCTAGGAAACTCAATTAATGTATATATAAAAAGGCCAAACGAACCCTGAATAAGTTTAATTTTGGCACGGATATCATGTCATCCCATGTTGCCCGTGGAAGAAAATATAAGGCGAAAAGAGGCAGTGATTACATTTCGCCCACAAGGGGAACACATTTCCCTATCGGAACCACGAGGCTTCTTTGAGAGAAGCTCCGGGTTTTTAAGAGGTTTCTAATAAAGCTTGGCCCAAATTGGACAATGTTTTTACCACGACATATATGTGCCATGACATGACACCATGCCACCTTTGATGACTTTCTGGTGAGTTTAGGATTTACGGGGATTTAAAAACTGAGATTCCAAATGTTTGAGGACGAGCCAGGATGCGGGTACGGTTGTAATTCTTCCCATTCCTGGCATGGGACCTAAACATGCACCCAAGGACACATGTATAAATTTTCTAGCCATTTTGGTGAACTGGAGCATGTATTTGAAGTTCAAATTTGAATTATGGACATTAAATGCCTAGGAAACTCAATTAGTGTATAAAAAGACCAAACGAACCCTGAATAAGTTTAAATTTCAGCACGGATATCCTGTCGTTCCATGTTGCCCGTAGAAGAAAATACAAGGCAAAAAGAGGCAGTGATTATGTTTCGCCCACAAGGGGGACACGTTTCCCTATCGGAACCACGAGGCTTCTTTGAGAGAAGCTCTGGTTGGTAAGAGGCTTGTAATAAAACTTGCACCACAATGGACGAACAAAATTCCTCGACATATAAGTGCCATGTCGTGACACCATGCCAGGTTTCACAATTTTAGGCTTAGTTTTGGATTTATGGGGATTTAAAAACCGAGATTCTTCTCACGAAATGTTTTCAAATAGCACATAGTTCGCTCACGAAAGCCGATATTCAATGAAAACTTTGTGTAACCATATTTTAAAGTTTCACAAAAATCTGAAAAATTGTGGGATGTTAAGAAGGTGATGTTTTATTGCGACACAAAATTTCAAGTTGAAAAACATTACGAGATGTGAGCTATGAAAAAGACAAATTCAGCCCTGAATAGTGACATTACTATTCTACACTATTCAACGCTGATTTTGTCTTTTTCATAGCTCACATCTCATAATGTGTTTCAACTTGAAATTTTGTGTGGCAATAAAACATCATCCTCTTAAATCCCGCATTTTTTTCAATTTTTTTGAAACTTCAAAACATCTTTTTCTCGTGGTTTTCACCGGTTTCCACCGAATGTTGGTTTCCGTATGATATTCTCCCCCTGCTGCGCGTGCGATCTGAGTCGTGCATTTTGATTGGCCAGAACCCAAATCCCACGGATCATACGTGTGCACCGTTGGATGCTCCCAGATCGAATGGCAACCCTGAGCCCTTTCGACAGCACATGCAGTATATGGGTAAGCACCGTGCGCATGCGTCGTGCTAGCTCGTGCTTCCTTCTCTACTAGGTTTTCAAAACAGGCTACCGTTTCTCGCCACCCCTATCATCGGTTTCCCGCATCTTCTCCCATCGTTTACCCGCTACCAGTGTCAATGCTCATTGAAGGTTTGAGTCATATATGCATGATGTAGATGTTCGTTTAATTCTTATAGTTCATCTCATCCAAAATCAATTAGTTTTATAAAAAAATCTATTTTAAGATTCATTGAATTGTGCATTGTAAAGGTAAAAACAAGAAGTGACAATTCATTTAGAAAAAAAAGTTTGGGCAATTAAGATATGGAAGATTCTAGAGAAGAAAGGAGAAGTGCTTGTGTTTTGAGGTTTATGCATTATGCTTAAGTTCAACCATGGAGTCTTCTAGATTGTACATGTGGCAGAATCTGGTGGAATGTAGATGATATCCAACGGCCAGTAGTGCTCGGATTTGCCATCTCTGTACCGTCGGATTGGCTTCATCCAACGACCAACTTCCAAAGTTATTCGGACACTATATAGGTGTATATATATATGTATATATATATATGTGTCCCATGCTAGACCAAATAAAGTCTGAGCGCATGCATGGGACGACCCCCCTGCCGCCGCCTCGAAGTTGGGAAACTGACATCGTACGTATTGAACCAGGCTTGGAGTCGGGTATGGTGTTTGGTTTGTAATGTAGTTGGTGGCCCATCGAAGTTGTGCATTTGGGATTTAAACACATCACACACCACCGTACACATACATATTTTCTGGCTGCATGCAGTGTATACGGGGTCTTCTGATCGACTACGTCTTCCTTGTGCGGTTTTTTGTGACGACACACATATCTGTGGGCTCCCCGAGTGTATATATATCATCCCTTTGACCGATAATGAGGGGTATGTGTTGGCCATGAATGGATTCCTCCTAGTTCATGTTAGGGCCGGTCACCGTCACATGTCGCTCAACCAAAGCTCGAGCTCATGCGTTGTGAGGATTCCCTCCCACATGCTCGGATTGCTGGGTTCGACCTACATCAAACCCTGCGTATCTCGTCCTTAACTACCTTGCCTTCATGGTTGTTGTCTGTATCAAGAGGTAGGCACCACATCTAAATTGTACATTATTCTATATTGAAAACACACTTCACCCCTTCCCAACATACATCATTTTGGGCCGCATGCAAGAGATGCTGGTTTTGTGGTCCCTCTCATGCGATTTTTATGATGGTTCAATCTATTGGCCCAAGCGGTTTATCGACAACAACAACTATCGTTTGATCAAATGATAGATTCATTGGTCCGTCTTATGGTAGGTCATGGCGACATGCATGTATGACCAAAGTATCTATCGTTACGTGCATCCTCCCCGCTGACACGAAGTGGGAGGTGGTGGGCCAAGCATCCTAG
>NC_041384.1:312687147-312726586 GCF_002162155.2 Triticum dicoccoides
ATCTCCCTCCCCCGCGCTCCGGCCTCCTCCTCCCCCGCGCTCCGGCCTCATCCCTCCCCGCGCTCCGGACGCCTCCCTCCGAGATCTGGCCGCCTTCCCCCTAAGGTCCCATGGACGCACCGCCGCCGCCCAACCCCTCCTTCTGCAAGGTATGGCTCTGGGCCACCCTCCTCGCCACGGTGGCCCTGCTGGCCGTTGGCGGTGGAAGCTGGGTGGCGGGTGCTGGCATGCTTCTTCTCTGGCGAGGACGCCGTGCTACACCGGCGCCGCCACACAACTCCAGTTCTCACTGGTATATTTCCTGTAGCAGTTCTTCAGTGCGCACAAAAAAGACTAGCAATTCAATTACTATCAATTACTAAATTCTTCAGTTCAGTTCAATTACTGAAATTATTTCAGTTCAATTCTTTTAATAGTTTCATTTCGAATATATTATTTCTGTTCAGTTCAGTTTAGTTCGGTGTAGTGCAAAAATTCTGAAATAACTAGATCCGTGTAATGGATTTCTGACTAATTTTTTTATTGTTGTACGAATGGCCATTTGTGTGCAGTGCTAATGGCAGTACATTTTGGGCTAGGGTAATGGATGTCTGACCAAAGAAATTATTGTTGTACTAATGTCAGTACTAATGGCGGTTTGTGTGCAGTGCTAATGGAAGTACGATGGATGATAGACTATAGAAATTATTGTTGTGTGTGTGATGGATGATACCACTTGCTTTTCATAACATAAAAAATATACATTCAATGTTTGGATTGACGAGGCCATGTCCGCCTTGGCTTTCTGGGATCTTGAACAATGGAATGACGATACACACTGAAATGGCATACAGAAATCTGAATGCTCACACTTGCTACTTGCTAGAGCTGATACTAGGCTTATTTTCATTATGCCACTTGCTACTTGTAGTTATCATGGGTGCCGTTGAATAGGTTGTTTTTGTTAACATGATATTGGTCAATTAATTTTACAGACCTCTTACTGGAATTGGGGCTGCAACTAAAGTAGCAAAAAAATGATATTACTCAATTAATTTTACAGACCTCTTATTGGAATTGGGGCTGCCCCATGCTCCGGCGTCGCCCTCCGCTGCCTCAGCATGCAGGCCGTTCACCTTCGCCACCCCTTGGCCTGGCTGAACTTTTGATAGAGCAGCAGCTTGTTGTCTCAAGCATGGGTGAGAGTTGAACTTTGATAGAGCATTGGTTTGTTGTGAGTTCTAGTGTGGTCAAGCATAGGGAGGGATTGACCTGTTATCGATTGATTTAACTTATTATGTCAGTTCAAGTGCAGCGCTAACGAAGGTACAAATGCATTGAATGTTCACACCTTTAATCTTTTCATTTGTGAACATGCATCAGTTCAGTATGAAAAAGGAACACAATAAGTTAACTTTGCAAGTGCATCAGTTCACCTTGAATAAAATACAGAAGTGCACCATCAAGTTTTCTATCAGTTCGCTTATTAAAAAAACAGAAAGTTGGTTGTGTAAAGAAAACCGGAGAACCAATGCCAGCCTAGAAGTTCACTAGGTAACTCCAAGCAAGTGCACTCGTTAGAAAACTGGGTCTCCTATATTTTGTAGACTACAGAAATTTTGAGTTTGCTATGTTTGCATTATTTAACGTGTATGTATGATGATTAAATTCCAGTGCATACGATTATCTTACGAGCTGATCTCACTCGTCCATTCAATTCATCGAGCGGCTGCTGAGAACGTGATGGATGCCAGGGTTTATTACCTTGTCTCATTTTAATTTATTGACAAGTACACTACTACACGTACTCACATCGGTACATAGCCATGATCGGTAACTAATAGTACTACTAAATAATACTAATATATAGAAATAGATATCTAGAAATAGCCCTCGTGTCATTTCTTCTTTTTGGTCTCATATAATTAAGGCCTTTTCCTAGTTCTTCTTCCAAGCGCAGGATAACCCCAAGGGGTTGTGGGAGTCTGTTTGGTACATTTGATGGATTTGATTTTGTTGGAGAAGTCCGAGTTTAAAAATATTGCAAGTTCAGATAAGCCCACCGAATATGTTCAGAAACTATATTCTAAACTGAAGCTTAGACAAGGAGACATGGATATATTGATTGTGTTGTGTGCTGTTAGTTCAGAAAAGTTCAGGGAAAAAAGCAGATACTCGTCATGGGTTATGAAGTAGACAGAGTACATAAGATGCCTACCATGGTCTATGAAGTACAGGCAAAAAGGCGCCACTCGCCGTCATTGCTCTCTTGTCGTGACGAACATGCCGAGTAACGCGACTATGTGAGAAGGGTGAGAATTAGTGGGAGCAGGGTATGGATGAGGAAGGAGCACCAATATCTTCACTGTTGCTGCTGTTTCGTTTCCATCCCTCTCTCACGTGTGAAGGTGAGCTTCATACTAGAGTATCTAGACCTATCCGCCTTCCATTTTCTGAATTTTTCTCGGTGCTAGTAGTACCTAAAAGGAGGAAGCTAGCAACTCCGTTTACCTAAACATGTATAGCACATGTGATGCTACAGAATTTTGTTGGAGCTGGATGAGACTTTTGCCATTCCCCTTGTACTCCTTCATATAATCAGTTCATGTTTTCAAACCCTGTAAGGTAAAATTATCACCTAGAAAAGTACAAAGTAAAACTTTTGTATGTTTAGTGCGTGTGCGGTTGCAATTCTGAGCTTCTTGTCCAGCTATACTAGTGCTGATGAATATCGATTTGATTGAAAATGTAGTTGATTCCTGAGACCCTTGCTAGTCCTTCTACATACATAATTTTTTTATTCATTGTGAGAAGAGAAAAATGTTGCTCTAGTTAGTTTCTCTTGCAACTATATCATGTACAAGCTCTTGTAGATACAAGATGTATAGGCTCTTTATTATATGCCTAGATCAGCACTTCTTGTTTATATGTTACTAAATTATGTAGAATTTCTTCCTGTTCAAGCATGTTTATATGCCTAGCTATCCCAAGTGCTTGTGGTTGTTTATTATATGTAACTAAATTGTGAGAAGTTTATGCTTAATGTTCTAGTTCGTGCTCCTCTGCAGGTCAACCTCCTGGGATACACGAAGTTTCAGTTCGTCGAGAGGCTTCCTGGAGCTTCAAAACATTTCACTTCACCTTTTTAGGCTTTTTAAGTACATCTTATAAAGTGTGTAAGCTCCCTGGAGTAGCGCCTTCGACGCTTGCCCTGCCCCAGCAGCCGTCATCATGAGGATTAGCCACCATCTATTTGGCGCGAGGCCTACCTGCGATGGTCCCATCTATCGTGAGGTACATCCTATTTGAATCTCTCCTCTCTGGCTCCGCATGGTGAAGATCTCCGTGTCTACCATTTGTACTGTCAATTTATTTTGAATTGAAGTGGTGCTGCACTTGATTCAGATCTGAGGGAAGAAAAAATAACTACATAATTCAGTTCCTGATTTGCATCCTATAAAACCAAACAGTGAAGAAACACACCCCTGTACTTTCGCTCTTGTACTGATAGTTCATGAATTTAGGAAGCTGCAACCTTTGACATTATTCTGTACTGAGATTTTGGTGCGAGAACAAGAACATCGAGAGCATGTGCATGAACAAGTAGTTGTGCATGGGTAGAATTTATTGAGGATTTTGGAGAGCTGGGCAAGCCAAAGTAAATCATGCACTCACCCAAAAGTTCAGCGAAAATGTTTACCTCAGTTCAGACTCAAGAGTTGCTGGTTTCGGTATTTCCTTACCTTCATGTGCAGTAACAAAGTGTGTGCATTTGGTGGTTTTGTGAAGGAGTTAAGCTTTTATTTGATTTTCAGTTCAGGTTTATAAATGGAATAAATTTATGTAGAATTCAAGGGACTGAGATTAGATTTGTACTGTTTGTTCATGGAAAAGGAATCTGCTCTTCTCTTTGTTGAAATTACAATATGTAGTTTTGCTCTCAGCATTGCAATTCCACATGTTTTTTATATTAATTATAAGTTTGTGTATCTAGTCGGTCGTGTTGTGTATTCTGGTTAGTTCGTGTGTGTATTGTGTTGCCCTTGAGCTGTATGAGAGTCCGCCCGCAGAGCCGAGGAAGTCGCTGATCTGGTCGAGGCATGCTCTTATTCTCTATTTTCATTAGCACAAAATTTTGAAAGTTCGAATGCCACACCTTGGTAAGTTCTCCTTGACAAAACATCATCTCTCATATTTGTTCCTACTTTTGTAGGTTGCAGCAAAAACAAGATGCACAAGTTCATTTTTTGTATGCTTTTCAGTACATCTACTTCCTGACCGTGGGTCATATTTCCTTTGTGTTTCCATCTTCATATATAGCACAAACAAGTGCTTGTGTTTATGCTTCAGAATGAGCACCGTACTGCCTCTTGGTTTAGTTCAATATATAATTTTAGTCAAGTACAATATATAATTTTAGTTTAGTTCAATATCTTGAGTATCACCTATTTTTGCCATGAACTCATGCTAACTATGAGCAACTAAATTCACTCTGAATATGATGATACTAAACCATAAGTTAGCTCTGAACTCACATATTTGTCTTAACAATTGACAGGTCTGAATATGTTGCCCCCACCATGCCGATTTACTGCTAGGACCTCGTTGATTCCCCGCCTTCGAACTGCTCCCTCAATGCCCTCCGTGGACCACCGCCGATGGTGGGCTGCACCTTCCATGGGAAGCCATGTGACTGTGTAGACGCACGTCTTCATTGAGTCGCTCACTGCGCATATGTGTGTGTTGTGTTTCGGTGTTGTCTATGTGTAGTCGTGTGGGCGTCTCACCTCAAACACATCCCAGGCCAGTGCACGAGTTGCTGAGGAAACGCCCAAGGTTGTGGCCTCTCGACCACAACTTCGTCTCATGGAAGCTGTTGGATGTGGACAGCCAGAACGAGTTCAAGTCTATGTGGCTCATCGAGGAGAAAAAGAAGAGGAACTCGAGTGGTTTCTCTATGGAGAAGGGCAGAAGAAATTGTTCTCTGAACATGCTTGTTGATACACCCATGAGAACGGGTGCATTTTTCTACAGATTTTTGTGTTGCTGACAAAGCTTTCACCTCTGCCACAGGAGGCCCTTCGACGATGCAGCGCTCATCATGTTGTGTTTTTAAAGTACATGTTTTGTGTGCTTTCTAGTTCACCTATTTAACGATTCTATAGTACACTAGGTGTTTGTGTTATGCCTTAATAAGCATTTGAGAAAACCTTGTATGGATCGAAACTAGCATATGTTCTCTTCTATTCTTGTAAATGAAGCTCCACTTTTGTTTTGTTTGAAGTTATTTGGCAAAAAAATTAGTATATGTAATATTGTAAAAGACATAAATGTCTTGATGCATGCTAGCAGAAATCTGAAAATACACTCAATTCAGTTCCTATATTTTATCTCAGTTCAATTTAGAACTATTTGCAACTGTTCGGACTTGAGTGTTCCTATATTTTATTTTAGTTCAATTTTGAAGTATTTACAGCTGTTCAGACTTGAGTTTACAACAGAAAAACACTTGGAAGTTTAGCGAGCGAAAATACTTGTTAGATTCATTTAAAAAGTGTCGTATAGTTCAACTTTTATATATAATAAATTCATAATGAAATGTGGGAACAATTCAATATGTGTGTGTGTGTGTTAAAAACATAACAGTACAGAGAAATTTGGTACGTACTCGTCAAAAAAATTGCATCAGTTCGAGAGGTACGGAAAAGAAAATTTGGTGTCAATAAAGTTCGAGGAAAGAAACAACTTTTAAAGGAAACGTGAGAAGCTCACAAATTAATTCTATGACATTGACGTCCAAGTTCTACAACTGATCCGTACAAACAAAAACGATGGTCCGTTCTACAAAGGAAAATTGGTTTAATTAAAAATATTGATCAGTACAAGTTAAAAATGGTGGTTTGTTCAGAATAAAAGAAATGACAGAAATTCAAATTGTAAAAGTTCAAGCAAAAGGAAACCCCATGCAATTCAAATGGTTAGTCATAAAATAAGACAAGTCCAGAACATTGTTGTCAAAAAATGTTTAGTTCAAAAAAAAAAGAATAAAAAACATTTTCTTTTTGAAAAAAAATATCATCCAGTTCAATGATATAAACCATGCAAGTACAGGACCGCCGATACAATAACATTTAGTTCAACAATATAAACCATGCAAGTTCAGGGATAGGATATAGTAAACCGTTGAAAATTTACGCAAAAAATATTACCCAAAAAATAGAGCAAAGTCTAGTTAGTGAAAACACGCTTAGTACAAACCCATGCAAGCATCAGTACAAGTACCTTTTTTCGGAATCATTTAAAATTACTCTACAAAACATAGCTCAGTACAAACATACACATATATCAGTCCGACTACTCTGTTTTTTAGACGAGAAAATAACATGATCCGTCATGCTGTATTCAAGATTACTCTTAAACGGTTGCGAAGTAGAGAAAACGTCCAACATGACTAAGTTTCGCATTTTCGATAGCTATCCAACGGTATATTATTTGCCCCATTTCGATAAACTTAAAAAAAACCGCGTTCAAAACCAATTTTAACCGTATTTGAATTCGTATTTAAACCGTAAGAAATTAGAAAAATCTTTCCATATGCGAAAGTTGCGCATTTTCCATAGCTTTCCAACGCCGTATCATTTGCGTCAATCCGACAAACCGTTTGCAAAAAAACAATTAAATAACATTTCACCCAGAATTTCACCGTTTTTCAAGTTACTTTTAAATCATATATAATTTGAAAAAATAGTAGATATATGGAAGATGCGGATTTTCGCAAGCTTTCCAACGCCATCTCATTTGCTCAATTCCGACAAACCGTTTGAAAATTAAGTCCAAAATATGATTCACGTTTTTGGTTTGAAAAAAAAAGGTTTTTTCAAAACTACTCTTAAATCATATTTTTTTTTTGCAAAAACAAATTATAAGATTGTAATGTGGATGTCAAGAGCTTTCCAACGATATATTACACGCCCCGTTTCGACAAAAAAATGTAGAAAAATTTGAACTAAAGAAGACGATTTTTAACAGGAACAGAAAGCATCAGTTCAACTGCTAGAATTTCATGAGTTCAACCGCTTGAATTCATCAGTTCAAGTAGGGTAACCGAATAATATTCTATTACGCGTAACAGAATATCTCATATGTATGTATATATGTATGTATGTATGTATGTATATATGTAGGAATATTGGGGATGTTTAAAACTTTAAATACACAATGCATAGCTTTGGTGGCACCTGCCTCGTAAACCCGAAAGCACCTCTCATAGATCTTCGATGACGCGCCCAACCGTGGGCCCGCGCGGTCAAAGTTGTGCATTGAAATTTTGAAAATCACAGACCACCCTTTTCACTCATATATATTTGGGCCACATGCTGGTGTGGCTGTCTTCTGATCCTCTCTAACGTTATTTTTGCTGCAAAGACTCTGATGACGCTCAACGGACACGGGTATAATATCTTAACCGTGTGCGATACAAGTGTGCTGTGAATCACCATGCCATGCGCAAGCGCGAGCAAAGGTGGAGGTACTAGCTCAACCGTGTGCGATGCAAGTGCGCTATAAAATCACCACGACCGCGCAAGCGCAAGCAAAGGGTGGAGGTACTGGCTTAATCGTGTGCGATGCAAGTGCGCTGTAAAACCACCACCTGTGCAAGCTAAAGGCGCGTAAGTTTATTTGGAAATTAGGAAGAACCATGTGTGATAGACCAGCTAGCTAGAAATACAAAAACAAACTACCCGTCTTGAGCGTTGCAAAAATCGGCAGTTCCACGCCACTTTTCCTTATTATCATACACACATATTGTTATTGCACCATGCGCGATCTTGGGCACTCCCGCACCGCATCAATTCCTTTACCCGAATTTTAGTAGCCGCCGTACTTCAACCGTTACTCACACTCCTCTAGCACCGACCTTATAGTAAAATTGCAGTAGCCGAGGCATTTGAACCGTCGCCCTCCCTCATCCAGTACCATCAATTTTTCAGTAGCCGTGGCGTATCCTCAAACACACCACAGTCCCCCACCCGCCCCTCCCCCCTCGAACCCTAGCTCGCGGCCACCGCAGGCGCCGCCGCCAACCCCTGCCGGTCTACCCGTTCCTCCTAGCTTAGATATTAAAGTTCAGGTTACCCAGCGATTCCCATACCATCGCCCCACTACCCTAAGTTTTCAGATGAGGCCTGCGATGTCCCTCCCCGCCAGATCCACATCCCCTGCTCCAGAATGTCGCAGCCTAAGCTCGACCATGTATCCCGGGGAGCCCGACGAGCGTTTGGCCAAGAAGAGGTTTATCATGGCCACTCTGGTGGACGTTGGCGAGGTGGCCGCCGTTCGCCCCTACCTGTCGATCCCGGAGCAACACGTCACCACGGAAGCCGGCGAAGACGTTGACTACGTTGCCATGCCGAGGGCTTCATGTCAGCAGGCTAGCGTATTACTGTATCTCGGGAAAGCTGGCTACGACATCAAGCTCGTCCACAGCGACGGCTTCACGCGGGCCATGTCATGGGTTAAGTGGTCCATCCCCAACCCCTCTCGATCTCTTCGACGGCCCTGCCACTGATCTCCTCCGCCAAGCGGTCAAGGATTTGCGAGCTTTATACGCCATCGGGCCCATTTTGTCATTTCTGAAGGACACATTCTACGACGGCGGCTTGGGATCCTCAATTGCCAAGTCAGATCTTAACCACGACCACGACCACGAGGAGGGCACCCACGAAGGTTCTTCCAAGGTGAAACAACCCATCTGTGACATCAGAGAGCGCACCATGGGTCTGTGCTCTTCCAACCGGAAGGATCCCGTCCATGAAATGTGAGGCAACATTCTATCAGCAAATCTTACCTTTTCTAGCTTGCCAACCCGTACCCTTTGTTGTAGTAGCATTTGCCGTGCGGTGCTTTAACTATGCCGTGTTTAATTATTTCAGTTATGCAAAAATGTATTGTTCAATAGGGCTATGTGATGTTTAAGTATGAATTGTCCACTTAAGTTTCACGAATGGCTATATTTGGTTGTTTATAGTGAGTAGATGCCTTGTTTATCTGTATCTGGTTGTTAGGTTGGTTGGAGTGAGCATTTATCCAGTTATCGAGCAGATGCCTTGTTTATATGTATTTGGTTCTTAGTTTGGTTGCAATGAGCATTTGTCCAGTTATCAAGCATATGCCTTGTTTATCTGTATTTGGTTGTTAAGTTTTTTTAGCATTTGTACAGTTATCAAGCAGATGCCTTGTTTATCTGTATTTGGTTGTTAGGTTGCCTTTTTCTAGCATTTGTCCAGTTATCAAGCAGATTCCTTGTTTATCTTTATTTGCTTGTTAGGTTGGTTAAAGTGAGCATTTGTCCAGTTTTCAAGCATATGCCCTGTTTATCTGTATTTGCTTGTTAGGTTGGTTGTAGTGAGACTCTGTCCAGTTTTCAATGGCTATATTTAGTTGTTATACTGGTCATTTATGCCTTGTTTATTTTAGTCATTCGCAATGTGTTGTTCATTATGTGCAAGTCGGAACTGTGCCGCTCGACTACATCAATACCAGTTTGAACGGCTATATTTGGTTCTAGTTACTCTTGGTGTAGTTAACACATGCCCTTTATTTCAGTTTTACACATTTATCTAGTGTGATGTTTAAGCATTACCTATGTTCTATTCATTTTTAGCAATACCAGTTTGAATTGCAATATTTGATGGCTGTTAAGCATGCTGCCGGTAACATTGCCTTCCATTTTATATCTGCTTTAACAACATGCTGAAACCAACACATTTAAGCTATCATTTGGAGATGATGTTGTTTACCTTTGCTATATTTGTTTGATGTTAAGGTTGCTGTACTTATCATGCATTTCCACCAATGCAGGACAACAAGGGGAGTGGCCACCATCTTTCGCCGAGGTTAGCTTCATCCCTCAGCTTGTACTCCCCCCGTCGTTCCATAATGTAGTGCATATAGATCCAGGCCTGGACACTTGTTAGCTTCTAATATTGACTTGTTTCTTGTAGGTACATATGCCCTTGGCAAGGATCCACGCATCGACCCTCTTTGCGTATGGGGCAATGAGATATTCATGAACAAGCATCAAGTGAGGAAACTGATAAGGATTATTAGCAAAAAGATACGAATGGTGGCAAGCAAATTATTTGTTTATGCTCTATCCAACACAAGAGTGAGCTGTAGGATGGTAACTACAAACTCTGCAACCTTCTCTTCTTACTGCCCATAATGAGTTGTTAGACAACAATGTTTGAATCTTTTTTGTTCCCAGTGGTTCCCGAAGCAGTTCACTCAAGATTACCTCGCAAAGTACATGATTGGTGGACACGCAATGAAGGTTAAAGTATTTCATCCAGACTACAATGAGCATCGAGAAGTAGTAATGAAGACAGTGAAGGATGGACGAGCATCCATCACAAGGGGTTGGCCTAGAGTCGTGCGCACATTACGCATGGAGGAGGGCACAATATGGGCATTCTGCTTCACCTTCTCCAGCAATCAGAATGTCTTTCGCCTCTCTCTTTACAGTCTTTAGTACAACTATGGTTCATCATTCTTTACTTGGTGCTTCTGTAGTTCTTCAATATATGTACCTATGCATCAAATTATGCATTCGTGGTTGAACCTATATTTGTAATAAACATGGTTGGATATGAAATAAGTGATTGCCTACTTTCAGATTCAAAACATGTCATTTTTAAATTAGGGATTACATTGCACACGGTTTGCGAAAGCAAAATGTCTGTGATAAACATGGAGATCAGAAACGTTTCTAGGATCCACTATGTGTGCGATCAATCTCCACTTCACACACGACATCCTCTTGAAAACTGTTTGCGTTAGGCCACCTTGCGCAAACGTTTACGACATAAAAACTATGTGTGATGGACAGCCTTTGCCACACAGTTTCTTCTACGAACCGTGTGTGATGCATTCAATAACGCAAACGATAAAATTGTTAATATCGTGTGCAATGGCAATGCTATCACAAACGATTTAATGGGAAATATTGTTATGTGATGTACCTATGAACGGAAACGTTTTCCCTGGAGCGACTGTGTGGGATGTACATACGAATGGAAACGTTTAGTGGGGACTGACTGTGTGGGATGTACTTGCGACCGGAAACAATTTCGCCTGTATAATTGTATTTTTAGCTCTACTGCACGTATTTCCGTATTTGAGCGCTCGCCGGTCGCACAAAAACTCATTTTGCCGAGCGTGTGTGCCAGGAGGGCCATATCCCCGACGGTTTATGGGTCGTGTGGGAAGGACCCCCTATCGCCGTCACTCACTAGGCGACGGTTCCAAATGTCATCGTGGAGAGGGGCTTAAAACCGTTTGTATAGCACCGACGCGTACCAGTGATGCATCCACATCCACCCATGTCATGACCCTCCACCAAATTTGAGCTCCATACACCCACCAAAACTCCCTTCACAAATTTCCAAAGTTTGCATCCACCTAGCCATGTTGTGAAGGAAGTACCATTTGCATCCACCCAATCGAGCTAAAATTTGTCATGGTGCTCAAACAAGACAAATCACCACTGACACTCCATTTCAGCATTTTCCAACCACCCAACAATTAATCTAAGTTTCTATCCAGAAATAAAGATCCAACCGAGCTCCTGTTCGCCCATGCATGTGATGTCCCAAACTAGGTAGGGATCACAAATCACTATCTCAGATAGAATTCAAGGTACATGACATACATGATTAGAGAATTTGGGGGTCAAGAGGGAGCGAGAGAGATAGAGACTTGGAAAAGGGGAAAATAGATACATGGAGACGAGTTTGAAGTCTGAACTATCCAAAATCTATCTAGTCCAACAAGCCACCTCCCTCTTATACTGTCTCATTCACTTGGGCTTTCCCTTTGTGCTGGGGCCGTCGTCGCACTCCTTGTCCTTCCACCTTGTTTACCCTTGTCTGGCGTCATCTCGTTTTCCTCATCTTCCCCTTGATCTTTGGTCGTCAGAGGCACACTGCTGACAGTGCCTCCCCCATGAGATCCAGCATGTCCCCATGCTGGCCCTGTGGGATACCTATGTTGCAGCACTTCGAAATCTTCCCACATAGCAGCTTCAGAAGGTAAACTTGACCACTGTATCAACACCTGCACATGAACTGCATTGTTATTTTTCACCATTTTGCGACCAAGGATCTTCTCTGGCCAAACATTCACTTTAGACAGGTCCACCGCAATGGGTAAATGGGAGAATACTGTTGTGTTATCCCGTATGTGTGCCTTCAGCTGGGAAATGTGGAAAACTCGATGGATGAGAGCTTCAGCGGGCAGCTGCAGTTTATACGCTGCCGGACCAATACATTCCACAATTTCAAATGGTCTGTAGTACTTGTATGCCAACTTGGCACATGGACGATTGACCACAAAAGTTTGAGCATAATGCTGCAGTTTCAGATATACAAATTCTCCAACTGTAAAGGAACATGCAGACCGATGTTGATCAGCATATAACTTGATCTTAGCTTGAGCTTTAAGGAGATGTGCTTTCAACAAGGCAAAATGTGTCTGATGCTCGCGAAGCCATTGTTCCAAGTCCACACTGTCAGACTATAGCAGGGAAGTAAACATGCCATAGCTTGGATCATACCCATACAATAGGCCTTAAATGGAGAATAACTCAAGGATGAGTGGTAGTTGGTGTTATACCAAAATTTTGCCAAGGGTAATGAGGAGGTTCATTTGTTCAGATTATCATGCACAACACACCTTAAGTACATTTCCACACATTCATTTACTCTCTCGGTCTGACCATCCGTTTGAGGGTGGTAGGCTGTACTTATGTACAACTTAGTGTGCCAGAGCTTGAAGAGATCTTTCCAAAAGTTACTAGTAAATTTTTTATCTCTGTCAGACACAATAATGTTGGGTGGTCCATGCAGCTTAACTACTTGTTCCAAGAAAACTTTGGCCACTAGTGCAGAGAAAGGATGTTTCAAGGGCAAGAAATGTGCATACTTAGTATACTTGTTCACCACCACCAAAATGATAGTGTATCCATTTAATTTAGGCAGAGCCTGAACAAAATCCATCGATATCTCTTGCCAAGGTCCATCTAGTATTCGTAAAGGATTCAAGAGCCCGGGATATTTGCAATGTTCATGTTTTTCCTTTTGACACACTTCACATTCACTACAAAAAAATACACTTCCGTGATGATACGTGTTTGTCACAGTAGGTCGCGTTTTTTTGTCATGCATGTACATCCATGACGATTTTAGGATAGAATCAAGATAGTCACACATGTGCCGTCGTAGAAGTGTTCCATGACATTACCAAAATTATCATCACGAAATTGTCCACTTCCATGACGATAAATCGCGCGTCACAGAAGTGCTTTCGTCAAGGATGACCGATACGTGGCATCCACCGTAACGGAACGCCGTTAAGCTATCAGGTCAGATTTTGGATCCGATAACCCGTTAACAGCCCTGACCAATGGGAAATTTCCACGTGTAAAATTCTGATTGGCCGAAGGAAACACGTGTTGCCTCACCGTTGGGACAGATGTCATCCACTCATTGGACAGGAGGCGCCTATGATAGGTCGACACGTGGCACGGCCCAACAGTGGCCCATTCCCATGAAAAAGGCCGGCCCAGTAAAAATTAGCAGGCCGGCCCATATAAGGCCTACTTGTGTCAGGTCCATTTAAGCCCACAACCCATACGAGATGTGCCAATTCGGCCCGTCAATGGCCCGTTAAAGATTTGACACCATTGCAGCCCATCGTCAGTTCAAGCCTGTTAATAGCCCACTATATATTTGGGCTCAATATCGGCCCGATGAGATTTCGGCCTGTTAACGACCCATTTAATGGATGGGCCAATTTTCAGGATGTACATCTTTTGGCCTTTTAGCGACCCATTTAAATGTTGGGCTAATTTCCGGCCCGGTGTGTCTTTTAGCCTGTTGACGACCCATAAATCTAATGGGCCATTTGTAGTCGGACCTGAGTTCCAGCCTTTTAGCAGCCCATTTAAGTGTTGGGCCAATTTCTGGCCTGGTGTCAATTTCAGCCTGTTGACGGCCCATAAATCAGTTGGGCCATTTGTAGTCGGACCTGAGTTTTGGCCTTTTAGTGACACATTTAAGTGTTGGGCCAATTCCCGGCCCTGTGTGCCTTTTGGCCTGTTAACGGACCATAAATGAGTTGGGCCATTTGTAGTCGGACCTTAGTTTTGGCCTTTTAACGGCCCATGCCCTTCATGGTCCAATACCAGCCCGGTTTCTCTTTCGGCCTGCTAAAGGCCCACAACACAGTTGGGCCATTTACAATACGACCTGACTTTTGGCCTCTTAGCGGCCCATGCTCTTCATGGTCCAGTACAAACCCGCCGTCTCTTTCGGCCTGCTAAAGGCCTACAGTATAGTTGGGCCATATGTAGCCCAAACTTAGTAACGGCCTGTTAATGACCCGGGAGGTAAGAGGGCCGACCATTAACTTTCGGCCTAGTAACGGCCCATTAACTTAATGGGCCCACTAAAGTTCGTTCATGTCTTTAGGCAAAATTAGATAATTTGAGCCCATTACGACGAGTAATTATGCGCAGGACCAAAACCGATCAAGCAAAGGTACGACATACAGGGAATAACGTTGCACATCCAACATATATTACAGGAAATTACATCCACTGGGCAATCAAAGATTGATGCAAGTGGAAATAAATGAGAACCATTTACAACGTCACAATGTGCAACCTCAGCACAGATGATGCCCATAAGCATGTGGGAAAGTTCTTGATGCTTTGCTACACTGTCTCTGAAAACATTGATCAGTTGTTGTGTCGCACGACTCTGCACCTCTGATTCATCCACCATTAATTGGTTCACAAACATACATTTATTCCGTTGCATTCGAGACAGAGGATACTGAACAGATTCAGATGGCGATTTTGGCAGGCTTGTATTATTGATAGTGGAGAGTGTCTCGACCACTGCATCATAACATAAATTAGGACGGGAACCAAACAGATTAATCATGAGTTATTGCCATATTACCTGGCCTAGATTTACTGGAAAGAAACAATGGGGTTGCCTTGCTGTTTTCGGAGTTTGTCTTCTTATCTTCAGCAGCCTGCACAAAATTAACACACTAGCATTGCTATCATTGGTCAAGTCAGATAATAGGAAAGCAACATTGACACAACGAACGTTTGGACAACTAGCCTACACCAAATTAACACAATATGGCACAACTATCATCAGCCAGGTAAGGTAATACGAAAGCAACATTGACACAATGAATGAATGGGCAACCAGAGAAGCACTACAATTCAGTAATGTGCGTGATATGAGATAGTACATTCATGCATCTCAGTATGCAAAACTACCAGGCAGTTTTCCTTACAAAAATCAACATTGGCGCCTTTAACATTTTGCTACAACTAATTTTAGATTAGATAAAGGTTAGATTCACGCCGATTAACAAAATACATGTTGATGTAAAAATATAGTGATATACAACAGGTACTTACATCAGCATTGGAGCACAGAGAATTCCCACAAGATATTTTCCTCGAATATGATCCCAATGGAGGAAGTCTTGTACCGTTTAACCTTATTTTCTAAAAGAGAGATGGGTAAGAAACATGTAGAAAATATGATCAGAACGCTATAAAATTTCATGATGCGAGGATACGCACACACTTCTTAGAATGGAGTTGACATTCTTTTGCTGGACTGGAGCAGACTAGTTCTTTGGCCACTGGAATCTGCTTATTATCAGTGGGAGTTGGGTTTCTCTGTGCTGGAGCAGTATCTATGAAAAATGGAGTTCGTTTATTATCTCCTGGCGTTTGGATCTTTTGCAAAGACCTGGTTTGTAACCCTTCAGATTCTAACATAGCTGTCTTCCCCTTGCATGCCTTATATAGAAGAATGGTGATTCAGTTATAAAACATGCTCCAGCAGAGATGGAATAGGTACTGAAGAATAGAAAGGCATGACATATTGACATGTATTCCCTCCATCCGGAAATAAATGGATGGGTCTAGGCGTATTTCAGTTCTAGATACATCCAGTTTTATCCATTTCTGCGACATTTAATCCGGACGGAGGGAGTATGATGTAAGAGCTAGGGATACGACAGGATAACAGAGTAAAAAAACACTGAAAAACCCACTGCAGAACCAAAGTATTCAAACCCACTGATATGAGATAGTACACTCATGCATCTCAGGATGCAAAACTACCAGGCAGTTTTCCTTGCAAAAATCAACATTGTGGCCTTTAATCATACATTTTGCTACAACTAAATTTAGATCAGATAAAGGTTGGATTCACGCCGATTAACAAAATACATGCCTATGTAAAAATATAGTGATATACAACAGGTACTTACATCTACATTGGAGCACAGAGAATTCCTGCAAGAATCTTTCCTCATAAACGATACCATTGCAGAAATTCTTCTATCTGTTAAGCTTATTTTCTAAAAGAGAGATGGGTAAGAAACATGTAGAAAATATGATCAGCATGCTATAAAATTTCATGATGCAAGGATACGCACACGCTTCTTAGAATTGAGTTGACATATTTTTGCTGGATTGGAGCAGACTAGTTCTTTGGCCACTGGAATCTGCTTATTATCAGTAGGAGTTGGGTTTCTCTGTGCTGGAGCAGTATCTATAAAAACTAGAGTTGGTTTATTATCTCCCGGCGTTTGGATCTTTTGCAAAGGCCTTGTTTGTAACGCTTCAGATTCTAACATAGTCGTCTTCCCCTTGCATGCCTTGTATAGAAGAATGGTGCTTTAATTATAAAACATGCGACAGCAGGGAGATGGAATAGGTACTGAAGAATAGAAAGGCATGACATATTGACATGTATTCCCTCCATCCAGAAAAAATGGATGGGTCTAGGCGTATTTCAGTTCTAGATACATCCTTTTTTATCCATTTCGGCAACATGTAATCCGGACGGAGGGAGTATGGTGTAAGAGCTAGGGATACGACAGGACAACACAACAAAAAAACACTAGTTGAATGTAAAACTGTATGCTAGCGGAATACATACAGAAATAACTAAGGCAACATACACGTGTATGATTGGGAAAATAAGATGGCATTGCAATAGAGCACTAGAACAACACTTCAATGTAAAAAAACATGGTATGGTAGACAGATGAAGTACATACTGATGAATAACAATGCATAAGATATTCAGAAGCATGATGTCCAAATTAAGCAGATGGCATTGCGATAGAGTAGAATGACAGTACTTGAATTTGAAAACATGTTATCATGAATGAAATAGGTACTGAAAAACAGGAAGGCATGACATATTTACATGCATGATCAGCATGCTAAGCACATGGCATTGCACAGAGTAGATACACTCCAGGACATTATATGCATGTTGTACCCATATCACATGCTAAGTTAGAGCAAGGACCCTGTGGGGTGAAGAGGATTCATCATCTTTCTGCAAGTCTTCTGAAGAACTGCCTTTACATGTTCCATCATATTGGGTATCATTGACATCAAGTTTATTGGCCTTTACATTGCTCAGTGAGGTTCTTGTGGATATATCAGTGTGTGCAATTATATCTGACATGCATGGAAGACAACTAGTAGTTAGATTTATGTAATGAGTGCCTGTAGGAGACAACATAAATAGTAGGACTGGGGTTAACTAGCAGCAACATGTCTCATAAACTAAAGGGAGAACACAAATGAAAGCTACAAAATATGTATCGTTTGTACTCAAGATTAACTAGATGGCACACAAAAGTATTAAAGAACAACATAGGTAATACTAGAAGTGGTATAATACTATAATCACCAGCCTGTGGGATAACATTGGCTGATGGATGATAACTATGGAACAACGTTACCTAAAGAACAAGTATCTTAGCTGAACTATGGAACAACGTTAACTCCTGAACAAGACCCGTAAGAGATCAGCATGAATATACAGTGAAATGTGATGATGTATTTTCCATGCTTAGATGAATAACAAAGCCATAAATGTTGCACACAAGTAAGATGAGGGTACAACCTATCTGGCTGCCATCCATAGGAGTGAGCATCATGTGCTGACTTGTCGATGGCCCTGCAGTTGTTGTGGCTGTCCATGTCGGGCACGCGCATTTGATGCAGGGAATTGTTGAGTGGGGACTATAGCTCCCTTCTGGTGTATGCTTCCCTTGTTGGAGCAGCTGCGGTGAGTCGGAAGGCGGTGTATCTGAAGATGCAGATAACGCATAATGTTAAGAACGACATATCTCTTTGATATGAAGAAATACACTAAGAGGTCAACAGCAAGGTACGAGAGTGGTCACACGTCTGTTGACTGAAGACTAAATTGGGGTCACACGATTTTACTTTATTTTGGTATTGCCCGATCTACACTGGATGGCTGGCCGTCTTGTGCCTCCCGACTGACACTGTTCGGAATCTTCCCCGAAGAGCTAGCGACCAACGGCAGAGCAGCCTGCCTCCGCCGTCCATGGCCCCAGCCAAAACCCCGCTCCCCGCCCCACCGCACTGCCGTGGTTGCGCCGCCCCCGGGCCAATCCACGAAGACTCCCCGTCATCCAGATCCGGCGGCGGCAATACCTTCAACCCACCCAACTCTAAAAGATAGCCATCTAAGTGCTGCTTCTACGGCGAACTTGTGGCCCCGCACCCTTACGTTAGACACCAGCCAACCAATAGCCTAGGAGCTCCGCCGCCTCGAGGGGTGCTGCTTCCCATTGGGAATCGATTGGCCCAGAATAAAAATTCAGACAACTGATGCCTAGATAAAGTGATTTGAGATGAGGGTGCGACCTATCTAGCAACATGGTGAAGTAGGCAGGTCCAGCTGCCGAGTCGGTGAGGCCGGCGCGGTTGCGGCGGCGACCGGCGGCAGGGAAAGAGCGATGTCGTGACGGTCGACGGCTACGCGGAAGCAGCGCCAGGACTCTGGACGGATCCAAAGTTGGAGCCGCTCCGGCGCCGTGAACAACGGCGGGGGTGAATCGGGTCCGGTACGGTTCACGTGGCCATCGTTGAGGCAGCACCAGCAGCACGGAGTAAGAGGCACACGGCCTAGTGCATGGCGGCAAATGGACAGCGTCTTCGGCATTAGGGAGGAGGGCGGCTATGAAACTGGTGCGGTGGGGGGCGCCATGGAGGTGGGGCTGAGGTTTTGCGGCTCGGGAGAAGGGAGCTTCCCGGGGAGAAGGTGATTTGGCGCCCACGAGGTATGAATGGGGGCGAGAGGGCGGGAATTGGGAGGGGAGTGGAACCATGTCTTACGGACGCGTTTGTCTGAAATGTGAGGGGGAGTTACAGTTCGACCCTTGCCTATAGGCTTCTCAGCTTGGGTCTGTGTACTGAGGGTAGGGGATAGTAGAGTAACTTTGCTTCTCCACAAATAGTGGGCGGGAGCGATTTCGGGCGAGGAGGGCGTGTTTTGAACTATAGTGGGCACGAGCGACTTCGGGCGAGGAGAGCGTGTTTCGAAATAGTGGGCGCGAGCTATTTCGGGCGAGGAGAGCGTGTTTTGCCAACCATGGTTTATGAATTATTCGGCACATGTCATTTCGGCCGAGGAGAAGGCGCGCTTGGATGAAGTTACGAACCTACCCTCAATGTACAACGGGCCAATTGATACGTGTCCCACATAGGACGGGAATTTCATGTCTCCCATTTATTTGCTCGGGCGAATTCCACCGAGCAGAGAGGATGTTTAACTGTTTGTTTAAATTTTGGGAGAACGAGCATCCACGTCTACCTTACCAAGTCGATTCGGATCAAATGTTGAAATATTAGCTTGCCACTTCTTTTTTAGATGGAGAGATGATGCTCGGGCGTAATGTGTTTTACATGCTCGTTGCTAGCGATTTACTATATGACAAATAGTTGACCCACTCAAAAACGCAAATCAAACCCAAAATGAAATATCTCGATTCAATGAAATAGCTCATTCAGTAGGTCAAAATAGTGAACTAAATCCAAAATTGAACACCTCAATCGAGTAGCATGTTGTACAGTATTATAGTACTGCATGAAGATGTTGAAAGTCAAATTAATGAACTTGTTTGATATACGCATATATCCGTTCATGTGTGGATTGCAGACAAGATGTTCTCCAATTTAAATATTTGAATGCAAGTTTATATCGAAACATGGTTTATACCAGTCTTTGATGCATAAAACGCGAGCTCCCCCTCTCCCGGACTCCTGTTCTCTGTCTCTCTCTCTCTCTCTCGCCGACAATCTTCAATTCTGTCGCACGCATCCGACACAAAAGCCTTGTTGGTCCCTCTCCCTTTCTCTCCATCTCTCTCTCTCTCTTTGTGTGTGTGTGTGTGTGGGGGGGGGGGTCTTTCTAGTTCGCATGCATATATACACCATCTATAGGTCTCTCTCGCACACTATGTATGATACTCTAGCTAGTCCAAGCTAGATATCTTGGGTGCACTCATCGTACGCACACAAATTCCTTGGCTCTTTGCCCGTAACTCTCTCATGCACCACTATGTCGTCTCGGAGCTCTCCCCCTCTCAAACTCTCCATCCACCTGGGTCACACATACACATGCATATCTCACTCGCACTCGATAGGCCCATCTAAAACTCTATCTCTCCCCCTCGTTCTCTCTCCATCTCACATGCGCGCACACACAATCTCATGCCCAGCTAGCCAAGTATTATGGTCTCTCACTCAATTGTAGGCACACACAGTCCCCCCTATATGTATATGACTAGCTAATCTTAGTCTCCATCACAAACATGTGCATGGTCTATCTCGATTTCTCTTGGGGCATCTTTCTATCGCGCACGGACTCCCTCGATCTTCCATCCATATAGTCCCCTCACGATCTCAACGGGATCTCTCTATCACAAACACACCCTCTCTCCCTCCCCATGCGTCCATGCCATCCATGTGTCCCTCTCGACCTTTGTTCCTTGTTGGCTAGACCTCTATTGGACATGTGCTACATGGGTGTCTCTCTCCGTTGCAAACAATCACACACTAGCTATCTTCGTGTATCTCCTCGCTTCGCTTTTCCATCTCGGAGATGCATGCGTGATATGTTTGCATAAGAAACGAAAAAACACACACTCTCTCTAATTTATCGTTTGTTGTCACTTTCTCTTTCACACACATACTCTTTTTGCACACTTACTCATTCTCCTTCACACGCACTTGATCTGTCTCGACTGAGGCACTCTCCTCGGTCCATAGCATATAGATTTATTAAAAAGTCAAACATCACAAAGTTTGACCATGTACGTGGAGAAAAAGAATTACATCTAGTACGGCAAACATATACCAGTAGATTCACCATGAGATGTAGTTTTGTATGATGTATCTTTGGTATTGTAGATATAAATAACATTTGCGTAAACCCGATCAAAGTTTCCAAAGTTTGACTTCTAAAAAATTTACATGCACTGCATTATCGAGCGGATGGAATATCTCTTTCCCCCTCTCAGCTATCTGACGCACCACTCAGCCTTATCGGGGCTCCTCAATCTCTCTAAAACTTTATTGGTCAGTTTGGTTCATGACCTGACCCTCATGCCTTGATGGCCGGTACTGGCTGATGTGGACGTGAGATGTAAAATATTTCTGCCTGGCCAGGCTTGTGTGGTGCTCAAGCGTTTGGTTCATGCCTGGGCCAGGCAAAGCATCAACGTCCCATCAATCAATCCATGCATCAATTATTTAATGCTAATATCCATCCACGTTGCTGTTAGCCTCATGGCCACACGACCAGGCACGACCAGGCATTCGAAATCGGTCGCCTGGGACAGGCTACTTGCAGTGTCTGGAGTTCAGCCAGGCTAATTAAAGTGCAAGGGAACCCAGGTCAGGCGGGCTTTCTTTTTCACAGGGTAGCAACCAAACAAGCGTGCATGAAGTCCAGCTACAACCCCAGGCCAGGCAAAAGATGCTCAGGATGCAAGCCAAACTGGCCTTATATCTCCCTGGTTCACACATACACATGTCTCGCTCGCGCTATACATATAGACCCATCCAACACTCTCCGCCCTTGTTCTCTCTCCATGTGACACGTACCCCCTTAAGTACCATAATCCCTCACTCCATCACAGGTGCAAGCACTCCCCCCTTCTAAGTATGATTATCTCTTACTAGCCATCAGGAACACACGTATTGTCTCCTTCCATCCATACGTCTATCTCGATATCTCTCGGGGCATCTTCTATCGCTCACACACCTTGTCACTTGATCTCCCACCCATGTAGTCCCATCACGATCTCCAGGGGATCTCTCTATGACAAACATGCACTCTCTCCTCCCCATGTCTGCATTTTCTCCATACATCTCTCTCGACCTCTCTCCCTTGTTTGTCAGACCCCTCTTGGCCACGTGCTAGGGGTCTTGCTCTCTCGGTTCCAAACAACCACACACTATCTCCTCACCTTGCCTCCATTGTCGAAGATGCATGTGTGATATGTTTGCATAAGACACGCACGCGTTTTCTCTACTTTTATCGTGTGTTGTCCATGTCTCTTTCACACACGCACGCACACTTTTTTCACTCACTCTCTCTCTCTCTCTCTAGTTAGGGACTCTGTCACGTCCATAAGCATATGGATGTTTTGAAAAGTCAAACCTCAGAAAAGTTTGACCAGGTATATGTGGAGAAAAACATTTACATTTGGAACGATCATTAGATTCATTACAACATGTACTTACTTCATACTATCATTTATATTTGGTATTGTAGATATAAGTAATTTCTTTATAAAATTGATCAAAGTTTCAAAAGTTTGACTTAAAAAAATGTTGGAACTACATTATCGAATGGAGGGAGTAGCTCTTTCTTTCTCTCTCTCTCTCTCTCTCTCTCTCTCTCTCTCTCTCTCTCTCTCTTTGCTATCTCTCACGGGCCTCCCCTCTCACTTGAACTCTCTATATCGACGGATTATACGCTCACTGTGTCAGCGCATAGCTCCGTATATTGTTTAGTTGATCGGTCAACCAATCCACATGCTGCCTTGTCAGCTCGTGTTCTGTATCTTCGTGTGCTGGCCCATGTGGCATTGGGTGAAAATAAGTAAACTAGAGGCCCATCTGACACGCGGTGAAGTAAACAAAGTTGAAACCACTCGGGGTAGCACCCCGCATGCTAGTAAATTGAGGGCGCATTGAGGACAAACTTCTTGCGCGCGAAGGATGCACTCGCGCACAATTCACCACTGTGCGGCGGCATGCACAGAAGGACGCACTCGCGCACACCCAGCACACAACACACACCAGCACACGTGTACACCGGTGTCGCTGCCAGTTGAGATGGACGGCGAGGCAGCAAACAAGCGGAGGCGGCTCGAGCCAAAATCGCATCCGGCGAGCCTGGACTTCATTAGCAGCCTCCCCGACGACATGCTACTCGTCATCATCGGCCTCCTCCCCACAAAATCTGCCGTGCGGACCGCCCCGCTCTCCCGGCGGTGGCGCCCCCTCTGGCGCTGCTTCCCCTCAACCTCACCGTAGACAGCTGCCTCTGCGACGGGGATTGCAAACGCATGGCCGCAGTCTCCAAGATCCTTTCATCGCACCCTGGGCCAGCCAGACGCCTTGACATCCGCATGTTCAGTACCAACTGCAAGGTCCAACCCAAGTTTGATGAGTGGTTCTTATCCCCCGCCCTAGATCAGCTTGAGGAGCTCAGCTTTGAAGCTGGACGATGTCGCTCTCTGCCGCCGTCTGCGCTCCGCCTCACGCCAATGCTGCGCCGCGCCAGCTTCAGCTCCTGCTATCTTCCCCAGATTAATGTCGCGCCCGCCCTTCTTCTCCCTCAACTCAAGCAGCTCGACCTCTTCGACGTTGTCATCTCGAAGAAGGCTATGGAGCACCTGCTCCACAGCTGTACTGCGCTCGAGTACCTTTGTCTTGAGCAGATCCACGGGTTCATTAGCCTCCACATCGCCTCGACGAATCTCCGATGGATTTATGTGTCTTGCTGGCCCCGCAACAAGACATCAATTGGGAAGAGATCACTCCAGCTGTTCTACGTTATGGTCATTGAGAATGCGCCTTTCTTTGAGAGATTGCTTGTATCGGATCTAGAAGGTCCAACAAAAATCAGGGTCATTGACACGTCGAAATTGCCAGTGTTGGTGTACTCGTCTGCCAAATTCTCTAAACTCTTTATTGGATCCGTAATCGTTCAGGTACAACACTCATCTTCTTCTCCGTCTTCTTGAAATTCACATTTTTTAATTTCTTCTTGATGTATTTACGACCGTCTTCCAGAAAATGATTCCCACAAGCTTGACCCAGTCCATGCGCACAGTGAAGATCTTAGCACTAAAATCTATCGGCCCCAATCTGGATCAAGTTGTTGGATTCCTTACATGCTTTCCGTGCACGGAGAAGCTACTCATCGAGGTGAAACTTCTTTGCTATAAGTAAACGGTAATCACAATATAGCTCAATTTTTTCGTAATTTTCCCAAATTACGATGACAAGTGTAGTGTTCAAAACCGCATCTACGCACTGCACTGAAAGAAATGTTTTTAGTATTTTTTCTCACGTGATCACCTGCATTGTTTTTATGCTGTACTACTATAGTAGCCTAGGCTAGTAATAGTGGAAAGTAATTTAGACTACTCCAGTAACTCTATGGTTACCCTAAGAGCAAGTACTACCTCCGTCCTGGTTTACTCTTCCAATTTTGTAGTGAAAAAATATCACTAGCCAGCCAACCCTATCGTATGAGCGAATGATATTGGTACCTCTTGATGACACGGCAATCTTATGCAGCCAGCTGCTCTACTATGTTCTCTTCTTTTGCAGATAAAAAGACTCGAAAGTGAAAAATGTGCTGCACTATAACAATCTCATCGAATGCCTTGATCTCCATCTTACAGAAATTGATTTGATCGACTACCGAGGCAGCACATCTGAGATTAAATTGGCTAGGTTCTTTGTTCTAGAGGCAAGTGTGCTCAAGGTAATGAGGTTTGGCGTTCTCTGGCGCAACAATGAATGGCGTGCTGATCACCGCAAGCGTCTAAGCCTAAATGACAAAGTCTCTGCAGAAGCTGAATTTGTTTTTGAAACATCAAGTGGCCAGAGACTCGAAAACTTATTTTCCCATTAGTGACTTGTCAGGGCGGTGGATTTTAGTTTGTACGATAATGTTGCATCCACCTAAAGTAACGAAAGTTCTTACGTAAACTTCCTAGTAATTCCCTCTTCGTAGGTGCAGCATTACTCCAAACATTTGTAATATCATTTTGAAACTTGTAATATTGCCGTGTCCTATTCCTACATTTTCAAAATCATGCGAATCAAACAGGTCCTGAGTTGGTGATGATGTTGTGCCTCCCATCTTTCACCAATAGCCGTCAGATCTAGATCTGACGCATACAAACCAAGCTTCTCCATTTTTGCAAAAAGATGCTCGCACTTGTTCCCTATTTACAAACAACTCCTTGTCTCTCACAATCAGCCTTATCTCCTCCCCACCACATCTAGAAGGCCGTGGAAAAATCTGGCGCGATGACCGCTACTGGAGCCGTCCACCCCCAATCTTGGTGTTTCGTGCAATGCACGGGCATCTATGCATGGGAAATTATGCCGAACAGGGCTAGTTGTAAGCAGGCTAGCTCTACAGCCATGATGATAGTGACTGCAGACGGTGAGTCTGACTATGGTATGCCGAACACGGCGCCTATACTCAGGTGTCGTCTCCGGCACAGGGTCTTGTCACTTCACTGTGAGGAGCAGCATGTAATAATTTGACCAACGGGTAGTACAGTGCTAGTACTCCTACTACTACATTGGTAGTACTACAACTAGTACTAGTATCACCAACGTCTAGATTTAGGAGTACTACCACGTCCATCTGGATTTTAGTATTTGACTAGCAATATCTAGTAATGCATGTCACAAAAAATTGTACCACTCCCTCTGTAAATAAATACATGGTGTTTTATTCCTACCGGCGAGAGAACTTAATGTTTTTTTGCTAACTAGAGTACTAATAGGATTACATGCAATGAACTAAACACTGCATGTCATGTTTGGTAGTCTCAAGTCATTGAAAGCATGCACGACCCACATCTCTCATTGGTTGATATGTCACGAAATAAGAAACAAGGAGGGAGTTAATGCACCGTGCCTGAGTATTTTGGGATTATTTGGTTTTCGTAAGGTGACTTACACAACATTTTTGTTTACATGCATTAACATTTTATTAGTTAAATCAAAGGTCAAAACTTGGTGCAAAATGCAAAGGGGACCAATAAACCAGTAAACATCAAACTTCTCTCGTTTGGCCCCAACTAGAGGTCCGGTGAGATGACTATACTGCACCGGCACGGAGGGGGACGCAGCTTCATTGACTTACGACAACTGCCTTTGGGTGAATGACACGTGGGCCCAGGGGGTGGCTGGCCCACCTATCATACAGCCAAAGGCAGGTGCAGTAGAGGGTCGAGGAGTAGTACGAAATCCTACGCACCTACGCACGCTAACCAAGGGCAAGAGTGATCACTTGAATCACATGATCAGTTGACTAGAAGCTAAGCTAGACCCATGGAGGCGATGAGCGCGAGCATCAGCCGGCTGTGCCAGATGGTCCACGACGCCGGCCTGTAGCCTGGCACCGAGGAACGTCTCCAGGTAGTATTGCTTGAGGCCGCCAGGGCGATGTGCCGCTTGGACGACAACTTCGTCTCCTTGTTCAACGAGGTCCTCATCGGTTTCCTCGACAAGTTCACCGTCATCAAGAAGCTTGCAGACGACTTTGACGTAAGCCTCCAGCCGACGCGCCCAGGCTCTGTGATGCCCGCCACCCTCAACGGCCACTATGGCGACAACCTCTTCAACACACTGGTGGCCCTGCGACTGCCCGCCGTTGCGTCGGAGAATGTCCACCTCGAGGTCGCGCTCGCCATGCAGCGCCTGGCGCAGCAAGACACCATCGACATAATCACCCACGTCTACGCGCAAATCGTCCACAAGGACTACTACATGCAAGAGGAGGACGATAGGACGCTGGCCTTCTTGGACCGCAGGGCAACCTTGGACGACACTGTTTAGAAGCACGTTGAGCTCACCGCCAACGCCGCTGCTCCTCACACGTCGGTTGGTGACCCGGCGCACTAGGGCGTGAGGATGTCGTTGATGGATCTGTATGTATTTTTATCTTTCCATCAAATCCATGTAGTAGTATATGATACTACAGTAATTATCTTACCTTCCACATCAACTTCATAATTTTCGTACGTACTCCATGCATGAACGGCGCCAGAACCAAACTTCTCATTACTCTAGGCAAAATCATTATTTTCTATCTATCAGTCACGCCATGGAGCAGAACCAAAATTTACAAGTTATGAGTTCAAAAGGAAAAGCCTGCCGTGTTCGCGTCGCACCCCCACATGGTTGGTCCGGCACGCCGCTCAAGCGGGAATGCCTGCGGTGTTGCATTTTCACTTACAAGTGGGACCGCAGCTGAGCAAACCGACTATCGGCAAACCCCACCCCGCCCACCGCGCGATGGCTGAGAAAACAGGAGGGAGAAGAGATGGCTGTAGCATGGACTCCAAGAAAATTGGTGTCGGATGGGACTCGTGTGGGTGGCATGTGCCGTACTTCTAGACGTGAATGCTGCCCAATCCACCCCACTATATCGAGCCTATATCGAGGTACGTAGAACAATATCCTGTAGTCAGTGCTCATCCCTCCTCTCTCTCTCTTCTCAGCCAGCCAGCGGACGCGCGGAGCCCGTCGTCTGTTTGCTCACATGCGGCCCCACATGTCAGTGAAAACACAAGAGGACCCACTGAACCTGCACATCTTTCACCTCAACGTGCTGGTGATGAAAAACAAATCCAATAAAGATCTTCGGTGGCCGCTTTTGGAGTTACTCAAGAGTAGTAAGATTCTATTTACAGTTTAACCCAAGATGCACATCTCGTGGCTTCAACTACCACTCTATTTTCTTTCATGACACGACCTGGATGCTGGATGTCCCACGTGTCGGCAAAAGGAGGAAGAACCCGACCAAATCTTCAGTTGTGCTCTCGAATTAGACTAGTTGTGCTAACTTAAATATTTTATTGTGTACTCCCTCCGTTCCAAAATACTTGACTTCCATTTGTCCAAAAATGGATGTACCTATATACTAAAACATGTCTAGATACATATATATTTTGACAAATAGAAGGCATGTATTGTGCAACGGAGGGAGTAGAATGGATGCAAGTTTTTGTATTGGGAAGAAGAGTACATCCATATATTGATAGAGCGCAATTTAGTAGATGTTCTATCACTTTTAGCTAGCACAGAGGCTAGGGATGAGATTAGTGCACTTGTTGATACTCCTACTAGAATAGAGGCTAGACATGAGACTAGATGCGAGGAAGCAATATCTACTTCTTTACACTCGAAGAAGAAAGAAGCACGCAAGATCGAGCCTCCGCAGATCAACAATGAATGCATCGAGAAGGCACTAATCCAACTTACAGGAGTAGTAAAATGTATTCTTGTGGTTCTTGTTTTCTTTGGTCTTGCTTTTCTAGTCAAAATTATCGTTGGAGTTCGTGCAAAACGGAGGTCCGTTTGGGGTCGTGCGTTGGAGTTGGCCTTACAAGTGGGACCACAATTAAGGAAACCGACTATCGGCAAACCCCCACCTCGCCCGCCGCGCGATGGCTGAAGTTAGAGAAATGACAAGGTTGAAGAGATTGCTCTAGCACGAACTCCAAGAAATAATATGGTGTCAGATGGATGTCGTGGCGGTGGCATGTGCCATACTCTTGGACGTGAATGCTTGTTCTGGCCCATGCCACCCTACTACTCCTACTAGTTACTCCTACTATATAGTACTAGTATCGAGGATTCGAGGTGCTGGTTACGTACAGCGAACACATTAACATATGGCTACAGTAAAAACACCCGCTCGACGGGCGAAGCATGTGAAGCTAGTTCAAATAGTGTACTACTATTGTTGATTGGCCTCATCCGATAACCTGTTGCAATGCATGTACAATTATGTATTCGGAAAATATTTTTTTGCCTCGTCGCACCACTCACTTAGAGAAGCGACTCGAAAGCCATTCATAAATTTAGTAAGTTTATCACAGGCATATCATTTTATTACATACAACAGGCCATCAACCCACATCGACAACGAGGATACATTATAAATACTAAAGTTTTCACCACACAACAAATAACAAGCAATGAAATGAACTTCAACTCGATCATTCCTCGGCGTTGGAAACACTTGCTTTGAACCACAAGTGATTCTCTGGGACGGGCCATCGATTGTCGATCTAGAAACCAACGCAGGACTGATCATCCATGCTGAAGCGGCGTACTATATCAGTACCAGGGTAGGGAACCACCCAAATGCCCAAGGTATAGACACAGTTGCTTCTCATAAATGGTACTGTTAACGTTGTGTCAACAGCAGTTGGGTTGCCTTTCACCATCATCGGATAGTTTTGTCCAAGGAAGAGCGAGTTTTCTCCAAGACTATCAATTCTGTACCAGGGAGAAGGAGTTGGCGCTAGCACACTAGTATCCATCCCGAATACCATGCAACGGGTGTTGGAATAGGTCCGGAGAGTGCGACCATGGGAGACTACACCTGCTTCCTTAGCAGTAACATCATCAGTGGGCTGTATACACACAAGAAGAGGTGATCCATCGGAATTAGTTGCCAGGCGCCACTGAGTATATGGGTTCTGCTCGTCCTCATGCTCGTGATCATCACCATCATCATCTCCCCCTTGGTTATAAAAATCTTCAAGTATAGGTGGTGGGATGTTCACAGGACCTTGGAAACACAAGAAGAAGGTTAATTAGTAAAGGGGAACTTGCTAACCCGCATGCATGTGGATGAAACAATTATAATTACGGTGGAAGACAAACGTACCGAAACTATGTGGATCCCATGCAAAAACAGTGCCACGAGTGGTGGCAGCAGACACAAGGCCCTCGTACTGAATTGCATCACAGTACTCATCCGTGTACAAAAACTGATTTTTGGGCAATATCCATCGAGTCAAACCACGAAGGACGGCAACAAGCTTGTCGAAGATAGCAACAGCTTGATAGTTGTTGTAATTCCAAGAGCGGTTGGGAACTCGACAAATTGGTATCTTCCATAGAAGACAGTCACCATGATCGTATTTGAATGTGTGTACAATACCGATGTGCTCAACGTCTGGGCAGTCTGCTGAGATTTTTGGAAGTGGAACCCGGTCGAGTGTACACATTCACAAGTTCCCACTCGCAGTTGGACCCAATGTAAACAACCCAATCTCCATTTGCGCCCGCCCAAGCCTTGCCCTCAAGTGATGGCATCTTAACATCATACGTATCATTATCAAGCGGCATCAACTGGCATAGGGCGAGGCCTCCGTCGTGCCGTCACTAGTCATCAGGGTCACGGCGAAGAAGATAGGGGAGATCAAACCACTCCTTGACTCTTGGGTTCTTTGTAATGATGTTATTAGTTGAGTCGAGAATGGGCTTGAACGAACCTGCCATGCTAGCCGAGGTGATGACGTCGCACCGATCAATGAGTTCCTCCACCACGTCATCTTTCAGATCGGGGCAAGAATAACGGGGTCATTTCCGGCCTGTTCCCTCCATGGAGAAGGCGATCAAACAATGGCAGAAGAAAGGGTGAAGGGCTGAAGGAAAATGGAGGAGGGAGAGGAAGAGCATGCGGCAACAGTTCCAAATCGAGAGGGAAAGGCGAAGAGTTGGTGGACGGTTGCGAGTTTGCCACGGTTAACGAAGAGGCGCCCCGGCTTACACGTTCGTTCGGAAATACTCCTACTACTCGCCATCATCTCACTGATATGTTGGAACGAGACCACATGTCAACGAAACATGGTGTGTAATTTCTCGTGCAAAATGCGATCTGGCCGCGTTGGCCCGAGGTGCCGCATTAGTTATCGACCTTTATTTTTTTAATGGCGTGCCGACCAGTTTTGAAGCACGACTAACTGGTACTGTATGCAGAGAAAATATAAACTACTCTACCACTACTCCACCTCCAGTACTAGTAGTATAAAAAAGATATATAGGCTGGAGCTTGAGCGCTTTCTTACTAAGGGCTGCCCACTTGCTTCATACACTACCATCCTCTCTCCAGATCTAAAAAAGACGGCCCCTCTCTCCCTCCTCACCGATGGTCGCAGATCTGTCGGGGAAGAAAAGGACGTGCAACGTTGACGCACTCGTCATCGGCGAGCGAGGTCATGCACTGACGACAAGGCCGTCCTCTCAGACCTAGCGCCCGCGCGGGATGGCCTCCGTCCCCAAGCTCACTTCCGTAGTGTGTGCGGAGGACGACGACCACGAGCGAAGCCACTTCCCGCCGACCCTCAGGTATGCTACCTCTTTTCGAACCATAACCTTGTTCTATTGCCCCATCTGCCATGTCATTGCATGTGGATCTTTTTCCACTACACCATCTTCCTAATTTGCTATCCTCTGCTCTGCTGGCCACGCAGATGAAAACCATAATTTGCACTATTAAAGGAAACCCTACTTCATGCAGACTAATCCATGTCTGGGTTGAATAAGGAAAGGAAGGGAGACTATACTGTCTAAGAGAGTAGGCATCGAACCCGCATCTAGGTTGAAAAGGGGAAATCAGTAGCTAAGGAACGAGTCTCGTGTCTCTTGGTTGAAGAAGGGTAGAAAGGCATGACAACGCAATAGAGAATGACCAGGTCGATCAATTTGTTGTCCTTGCATAGGAAAAATGTGGCTAAAGAGAACAAAAATGCACAACTAGTATTGTTAATTCTTATAGAAACCTCCCAAAATGTGGTTTAATGCTCATGCACAACTAGTATACCAATGCTGAAACTTGTTACCTTTACATTTTGTATTGTTAATTCTTATACAAACCTTCCAGTGCTAGAGTTTATTGAAATCTGTTCAGTAAAACCATTGTATTGTACCCTGTAATAAACTAACTACTCTAGTGTTGCACTAGCCACTGGATTAGTGTATATTTGTAGTATTCGAATGGTGTTGCATTAGCATATGGACATAAATAAAGTGTGGCAAGCTTTCCCAGATATGTGCTCAAGAAAACTACTACCTGTTTTTCTAAATACTAGACGTTTGGGTACTTTAAATTGAACCGCGAAAACATCTTATATTAAGGAACAAAGGGTGGAGAGTTCACTCAAATTATCCCGGTAAAGCTAGTCACACCTTTGTTAAAATTAATGTTCATTATGTTATTGGAGGAGGTCTGTATGTTTGTCTCTAATGCTTGTCGACTACATACCTGACATCATGATGTAATGTTAAGTCATTTCCTTTTGTACAGTGTCACTGAATTGCCAAGGCGGTGATGGCATTTTATTTTAGTAGAACTGCACAAAATTTGCTTAAAAGAAGAGCAAAGGTCAGGAATGGCTCAGTTTTTCACAAAAAACTATGTATGCCTTCCTGACATCAGCCGCTGTTGCTTTATTTATTCCTTCAAACAGGTGGTTAGAAACAGTCTTGCTACCTTTTCCCATTAATAAATTGGAATGCTTATATTTGTGAGTCTATGCTTCAACTAGTGCCACTTTTAGAGTAATCATACTTTCAATATCTATGCAAACAGGGATGCTTGATTTTAGTGGAACTGCACAAAAAGTCCAACTGGTTCAACATTAGGAGCATGTTTTTTCCAAACCTTTATATCCAATTGGTGGCACTATGAGCTGTTCATTACGAAGGTACATGGTTTGCTACTATCTTGCTACTCTTTTTGTACTGCCATTAGATAGTAATACTAGTGGTTTGCATGTGAATTTATTGGCAGGGTGGATCTACATTGGAGGTGCAGGACAGGATTCAATGATTGGATGCTCAATTTCGGTTGTATCGATTTCACCTCTTCCATCACTGCAAACGTGGATATCCTTGGTCTGATGAAGAATAGGCGCTATATTTCTGCTCTGAACGAGCAAATCAATTCAGTATGAAATTGTCCAGGGCAAAACATAACTGTATCAGATTGTCCAGTGCAGAACATGACAGATGCTAAGCGGAAGAGACATGTTTAAACCGAAAATACAAGGTGTGGTATATGTTTACTAGCTGCTTGATATTTGTGCAGACAGAGATGTCTTCCCGTTGCTATTTGGCAAACAAACAAAGTGTCCGTAATTTTGGTTGAACTGCACAAGAGAATAGTATAGTCACTGCATGCAGTGCCATTTGAAAATAGACACAGAAAGATTGGATAGTCACTTCATGGACTGCAGAAAAGTAGTGTTGTACTATTTATAGGCCAACACTAGGTGCTTTTGCTTTGGTATGATTATACAATGGGCATCATTTTTCCTAATTTAAAGTTTGTATTCCGAAAATAGTCTCGCGGTGTGATCGAGAGAAGACCAAATCATATTGCAGTGGATGTTCCTCCATCATGTGTGGTTCATTCTCATGGTTCCAGCTGTTGGTGAAACCACTTACGTTTGCAAGAGGAATTGTAGACTTCACAAACAAATTTGTCTTTCAGTCTGTACTGAATGTTGGCCAAGAGAAGCATCCATGTTAGTAGGAAGAACATATGTTTTTTCTAGATCTTTGCTTTTGGAGCTACATATTTGTATATGATCTGTGAATCATTGAGATGCATTAACATGTTGATCTTATGTATGAGAATTGTACTAGTTAGTTTTAGTTGCGACGCAAGATCCGAAGTGGCTGATCTTTGCTTTTGGAGCTACATATTTGTATATTATCTGTGAATCATTGAGATGCATTAACAGTTACTTATTTCTGTTCGCTCAGTGTTTACAAGTTATTGATCGATCACTAGCAAGCCTACAAATGCGCTCCTCGCAGTTTTATTTGTGATGCAGGATGCGAAGTGGCAGTTTTTTGAATAAAAATGCCTACCTCTGAAGAAACTGACAAGCTACACTATCGATCCTACACGGATAAAAATGCCTACCTCTGAAGAAGTTTAAGCCTAATTAATTCCGTGAGCAAAGCAACAAGACCAAGGCATGGCAATAATTAACGGCATGCAGAAGTTTAAGCCTAATTAATTCCAGCGATTTAAGTGGCTGCATGCGTGCCCTCGGCTGTCACTCGTTGCATGCTGCTTCGCGTATTGCCTGCGAGCGATTCTGAGTGCCTGCATGCAGCCGACCGTAATTAAGGCAGCTAACTGATACGAAAAAAGATACGCTTTAATTGTTGCGGGCTTTTTAAATCCGTGGAATCATTATTGACAAGGAGGGAGATGATTCGAGTGCACTCGTTTGACCGCCATGCCGGCGTGCGACCCAGACGGGACGGGACGGCACAATGATAATTTCAGTTTCTCTAGTTTTCCACGGCAAGCTGGCGCGCTAAGCCATTATGCATTTAATTCTGATGACCGTCGCGCTACCTTCCGCCTATAAATACTGCTTCCCGGCCTTCTCCGGTGCCACCGTGACCCAACTCGCCATATCCTCATAAGCCCCCACCGGTCCGACATCGCTCGCCACATCCGCCATGCCCCCGCCCGTCCGCGGTAGGCGACGCCGGAGGCGGACACCGCCGGAACTAGTGTTCAGGTTTTCACCGAAAGGCAGACGCAGGGAGGAGGCATTCTATCTGTCTTTAGATGGCAATGCGGAGATCGAGGAGTTGTTGGAGCGCGACCGCATGGCGGAGGAGCAGGAGTTTTTGGAGCGCGACCGCCTGGCGGAGGAGCAGCGCATCGCCGATTTGCGCCGCCAGCGGGACATGGAGCAGCAGCGCACCGACACTCTGAGTCGCGAGCAGAGCGCCTGCAACTGGGCCGACTACGTGGAGGCCGGCGCCCGACAAATAGCCCTGGAGGTTGTCGGGCACACACACGTTCACGACGCCGATTTTTACTAGTAGCTCATCAAGTGGGTTCCCGCTTGGAAGTCGAAGCTTCGGTGGATCACGCCGGCATGGAAAGGGCCAACCCGCGCGAGCAACATGCCCTATCGCACCTCTTGCAAGTCCGAGGCGAGGCGCACGACGCCGGTGCCGCCGTTTAGCGTGTACCACAAATGGCGACCGACATCGTCTAGTTAGCTAAGAGTAAGTTAGTACTTGTACGCTACTAGAGTATTAGTGGGAGTAGATAGTTAACTTGGCTATGATGGTTGTCAACGTGAAGTTCAGTACTCTATATGTGGATCAGACCTATTACTTTGCTCTGAATGTTGAACTTTCCGTTTGAACATATGGAACGGGCTATTATTTTTTTAAATGGGTTGTATTTGTCCTCCACGGGTTTAGAGGCTGACTTGTGGGCCTAGCAAGTTGACACGCACACAATCAGGAGATGATTGTACATGGAGAGGATGATAGAAGGGACCCGCCAAGGTCATAGCAGTACGCAAGCAAGTGCCTCCTTATTTCAAGCCAATCAAAAAATGGCTCCTCCTAGTAGATTTCTGACATCTGGGTCCCGTGCCATTGTCAACGTAGTTAATAAACGAGAGAATTGCACAATGAGCGGCTCACACCAGGGACCCAGCAGCTCGCCCAATTATTTTTGTATTGGGTTAATTTGATAAATGCCACTCCAACTCTGGTGTATCCGAGAAATGCCATTGCAATTTCCAAACTTTGAAAAATGCCATTTCATGCCATTTCTAGTGGCATTTTTCGAAGTTTGGAGTGGCTTTTTCAAAGTTTGCAAACTGCAGTGGCGTTTTTCAAAGTTTGCAAAAATTGCAGTGGCATTTTTCAAAGTTTGGAAATTACAGTGGCATTTTTATGAATCGCCATAATTGGAGTGGCGTTTATCTAATTTGTTTTTGAGACGGAAGCAGGGTGTCAACTGGGCTATGCGGGACATTCTAGCCTGTCTAGACAACCTTTTCTTTTATATTTATCACAGACCAGCCCAGTAGTTTTTTTTCTTTCTGAAAATGGCTAGCCCAGTTTTTTTGTGATTTGTCAAGTAAGTCTCTTTATCAGGCCCGTTGGGCTGCAAATCTTTCAAGATGAGGAGAGCTTCATTCGGCTGGCCGAGAAAATGGCCTATCAGTAATGAGAAATGGGCTGTACATTTTTAAAACACATCAAACCGCCAATTATTTTCAAATATCTTTTTTTCATTTTGAGATTTTAAATTGCATTGATTTTATGCGTGGACAATTTATTGGATTTTATATTGATATACATTTATTTTTAAAATCAGTCTGAATGTGACTCGAAATTTCGGGATTAAAAACAGTTCAGACCGCACCGACATATGCAAAATTTCGTATAATTTTTTAACCGTGGCCACAATATGGGCTGTAATGCTAATAAAAAATATGGGCTCCAAAAACCCCCGTAAGAATTAGCAAATGGGCTGTAAATCATTTGAAATAATGGCAGATCGGTTGTATGCTGTTTTCCACAGATTTGAGGCTTTCCAGAGATGGCATGTATATTGTTGGATGTCCATCCAACGGCCGTCGTGCTTCTTGAATCTCTGCTCTTCCTGCTCGAGCCGCTCAAACAAGCGCCGGCGGGACTGCCTGCTCCCTCCTCCCCATGGCCGGCTCTGCTGCCGCGCGGGCCTCACCGCCCCACCGTACTCCCATTGCTGGCCTAGCCATCCCTCTACTCACCCACACCTGCTGTTATTCTCCGGCGACGGCAGACGAACCAGTAAACCCTCGTACAGTCGTACTCCCCTCCGCGTGGGAAACAGAAACAACTGCCGAGTCTTCCCTGCCTCTGTGTCATTCCCTTCCTAGGCCTCGCCGCCGTTCACCGCCCTGGTGCTCTCGGCGTGGCGTGGTTAACGTGGTCAACGACCGACATGCATCTGAAGTGGACTGTACGTGGAGAGGCTGACAGCTGGGTCCACGGCCGCACGCAAGGAAATGCCTCCTTATTACGCGCAAAATAATGATTCATCCACCTGACATCTGGGACCCACTGAAAGGGCATGTGTATTTCGCGAAAAAAATGTTACCACCGCTGACAGCTCGGACCCACCAGCTATATCTTCATACGCAAGGAAGTGCCTCCTTATTATGCACAAAAAATGAATACTCCCCCCGCTAGCTGGGACCCAGTATAGTGGGCCTACTAAGTTGATGGGGACGAAGGGCTTTGTCAACTTAGTCAATATGCACGATTCTAGCTCGACTGACCGTACGATGTTAATCCAATGGCCGTAGTGCTTCTTCAACCTTTGGTCTTCTTGCTCCAGCCGCCCAAAGCAGTGCCGGTCGTGCCGCCTGCTCCTGCCTCCCGTGGCCGGCTGTGCTGCCATAGAGGCCTCACCGCCCCCATACTACTCCCACCGCTGGCCAGGCCATCCCTCCACTCCACTCACCCACACCCCCTGTTATTCTGCGGCGACGGCAGCGCAGCCGAACCAGTGAACCCTCGTACTCCTCTCCGCGTGGGCATCCACTGCCGCATCTTCCTCGGCTCCGCGTCGTCCCCTTCCTAGGCCTCACTGTCGTCCACCGCCGTGGTGCTCTCGGCGCGGCGTGGTCAATGTGGTCAACGACCGAATTCCATCGGAAGAATACTGTACGTGGAGAGGCTGACAGCTGGGTCCATGGCAGCCGCAAGGAAGTGCCTCCTTATTACACGGAAAATAATTATTCCTCCACCTGACAACAGGGACCCACCGGACGCCCACCAGTATTTCGCGAAAAAAACATTTGCCCCTGACTGCTGGGACCCACCCGAGGGCCACCGTATTTTGCGAAAAAACATCCCCCTGTTGTCAGCTCGGACCCACCGGAAGTGCCTCCTTATTACGCACAAAAAAATGAATACCCCCTGCTAGCTGGGACCCACCTTGGTGTGGGCCTACTAAGTTGACCGGGACGGAGGGCTTTGTCAACTTAGTCAATATAAATGATTCTAGCTCTAGTGACCGTACGATGTCCATCCAATGGCCGTAGTGCTTCTTCAACCTCTGGTCTTCTTGCTCCAGCCGCCCAAAGCAGTGCCGATCCTGCCGCATGCTCCTGCCTCCCATGGCCGGCTGTGCTGCCGCGGAGGCCTCACCGCCCCCTACTATTCCCACCACCGGCCAGGCCCTGCAGCAACGGCAGCCTCACACCGCAGCCGAACCAGTGAACCCTCGTACTCCTCTCCATGCGGGCTTCCACTGCCGCGTCTTCCCCGGCTCCCCTTCGTCCCCTTCCTATGCCTCACCGTCGTCCACCGCCCTGGTGCTCTCGGTGCGGCGTGGTCAACGTGGTCAAGGAACGACTTCCATCGGACGTGGACTGTACGTGGAGAGGCTGACAGCTGGGTCCACGGCCGCATCAAGGAAGTGCCTCCTTATTACGCGAAAAATAATGATTCCTCCACCTGGCAGCTGGGACCCATTGGATGGGCCACTGTATTTCGCGAAAAAAACGTCTCCCCCCTGACTGCTAGGACCGACCAGCTACATCTTCGCACGGAAGGAAGTGCGTCCGGGCAAAAAAAAACGATTTGCCCCCCTGACTGCTGGGACCCACCAGTTACATCTTGGCAGGCAAGGAAGTGCGTGACAGTCGGGACCCACCTGGTCGAAGCGTATGTAGCGTTGTCATTCTGGTCGCGAACGTGTACGTACATATATACTGGTGGATGTAGAGGCGCGCACGTGTCGTAGTAGAGGCGCGTACGTGTCGTAGTAGAGGCGCGCACATAGCATGTACACGTACGTACAGCGGCCAGGGTGCAAGAAAGAAAATACGGCCACATATGTGTACATACGGGCGGGGTCTCGAACGCCTACTTGCGCATACATACGGCCAGGGCTCGTGTACATGGCTGGGTCGGAACAGAGAAACATCGTCGTTGTCATGTTCATGGGGAGGCAACGGAATGCGTCGTGTTCATCGGGAGGCAACGGAACGCGTGGGAGCCAACCGGCTGGGTCGGAACGGAATGCGTGGTCGTGTTCATCGGGAGGGCTTGGACGGAATAGGCGATGGAAACGAGGCCTAGCGTATCGCAAAACGGAGGAAACGGCCTTGTGTTCGACCGGTCACGTTCGAAACGGGATCCTGTTCATCGGGAGGGGTCTGGCATACCGCAAAACGGAGGAAATGGACCTCCTACGGTCGAAACGGGGTTCCTGTTGATCGGGAGGGGTGTGGCATACCGCAGGAGAAAACGGACCTCCTACGGTCGAAACGAGGGTCCTGTTTATCGGGAGGGGTGTGGCATACCGCAAAATGGACGAAACGGACTTGTCTTGGAGCGCTACGGTCGAAACGGGGATCCTGTTCATCGGGAGGGGTGTGGCGTACCGCAAAACGGGACTCCACGGGATACTGTTCATCTCCACCGTCGACCTCCTCCAGACTCCACGGGCTACCGTCGACCTCCTCCAGCCTCCATGGGCTCCTGTTCATCCAACCTCCACCGCGCGCTACTCCACTGGCTACTGTTCAACCACCCCTCCACGGGCACCCCTCCATCGTCTACTGTTCATCCAGCCCTCCACACCATGGGGTCCTGTTCAACCACCCCTCCACGGGCACCCCTCCA